>NC_052325.1:16065237-16122737 GCF_016432855.1 Salvelinus namaycush
AGGTCTGGGGAACGGGCGGGCCAGTCCATAGCATCAATGCCTTCCTCTTGCAGGAACTGCTGACACACTCCAGCCACATGAGGTCTAGCATTGTCTTGCATTAGGAGGAACCCAGGGCCAACCGCACCAGCATATGGTCTCACAAGGGGTCTGAGGATCTCATCTCGGTACCTAATGGCAGTCAGGCTACCTCTGGCGGGCACATGGAGGGCTGTGCGGCCCCCCAAAGAAATGCCACCCCACACCATGACTAACCCACCGCCAAACCGGTCATGGTGGAGGATGTTGCAGGCAGCAGAACGTTCTCCACTGCGTCTCCAGACTCTGTCACGTCTGTCACGTGCTCAGTGTGAACCTGCTTTCATCTGTGAAGAGCACAGGGCGCCAGTGGCAAATTTGCCAATCTTGGTGTTCTCTGGCAAATGCCAAACGTCCTGCACGGTGTTGGGCTGTAAGCACAACCCCCACCTGTGTACGTCGGGCCCTCTCATCACCCTCATGTAGTCTGTTTCTGACCGTTTGAGCAGACACATGCACATTTGTGGCCTGCTGGAGGTCATTTTGCAGGGCTCTGGCAGTGCTCCTCCTGCTCCTCCTTGCACAAAGGCGGAGGTAGCGGTCCTGCTGCTGGGTTGTTGCCCTCCTACGGCCTCCTCCACGTCTCCTGATGTACTGGCCTGTCTCCTGGTAGCGCCTCCATGCTCTGGACACTACGCTGACAGACACAGCAAACCTTCTTGCCACAGCTCGCATTGATGTGCCATCCTGGATGAGCTGCACTACTTGAGCCACTTGTGTGGGTTGTAGACTCCGTCTCATGCTACCACTAGAGTGAAAGCACCGCCAGCATTCAAAAGTGACCAAAACATCAGCCAGGAAGCATAGGAACTGAGAAGTGGTCTGTGGTCACCACCTGCAGAACCACTCCTTTACTGGGGGTGTCTTGCTAATTGCCTATAATTTCCACCTGTTGTCTATTCCATTTGCACAACAGCATGTTAAACTTATTGTCAATCAGTGTTGCTTCCTAAGTGGACAGTTTGATTTCACAGAAGTGTGATTGACTTGGAGTTACATTGTGTTGTTAAAGTGTTCCCTTTATTTTTTTGAGCAGTGTATATACAAAATATATATAAATAAATGGTGGGACCAACAGCAATAATAATAGTAGTAGTGGACATGGGATTACCATTAACAACAACTACAACAACAATATTAATCAGAACAACAATACATTAAAGCAACAGTAGTAGACCAGTGTCAATATGACTTGAGAAGACACATGACCTGGTATGAAAGACAAAACAAAACTAAGCTAAATGGGAAATATTATCAACATTACTTTGCACTTTTCACTGGCTGTCCCTCAGGTTGTGGCAGGAGGACATATATTTGGCTGCCAAAACTGCGCATTTTGGCTTTTCACCCAATAAATATTTTATTTTTTCTTCATCTTTTATAGTTTCAAATTCTTTGTATTGAATTATAATTTTGGGAAAGAAATATTCTCTTAGGTCTGAGTATTTGTCACAGTGTAATAGGAAATGCAGCTCTGTCTCTACCTCTCCCCTGGAGCAGAGTGAGCACAGCCTGTCCTCTCTGGGCAGCCAGGTTTGTCTGTGACGACCGGTCTCTATAGCCAGACTGTGCTCACTGAGTCTGTACCTAGTCAATGTTTTCCTCAGTTTTTTATCAGTCACGGTGGTCAGATAGTCTGCCACCATGTACTGTCTGTTTAGAGACAAATAGCATTGAAGTTTACTTTGATTTTTTGAGGTGTCTTTCCAATAGGTGATATATTTTTCTTTTTGTTTTGTGATGATTTGGTTGGCCCAGATTTTCTGAGGGCTGTCCTGAGGCTCTATGGGGTTGGTTTGGGTTGGTGAACTGAGCCTCAGAACCAGCTGGCTGAGGGGACTCTTCTCTGGTTTCATCTCTTGACATTGTAGAGCTGTGTGATGGAATGTTTTGGGGTCACTTGTTTTTAGATGGTTGTAAAATTGGATGGCTCTTTTTTCTATTCGAATGAGGGGGTATTGGCCCAATTCTGCCCTACATGCGTTATTTTGAGTTTTTCTTTGTACTTGCAATACAGTCTTGCAAAACTCTGCATGCAATATTTCAATTGGATGTTTGTCCCATTTAGTAAATTCATTATTAGAGACTGGACCCCATACTTCACTGCCATATAGAGCAATTGGTTCTATAACTGATTGAACATTTTTGAGCCAGATTCTAATTGGAATTTCGATTTTGATGTTCCTTTTAATGGCATAGAATGCTCTTCTTGCTTTGTCTCTCAGCTCATTCACAGCCATGTGAAAGCTACCTGTGTTGCTGATATTTAGTCCTAGATATGTGTAGTTTTTGGTGTGTTCTAATAGAACTGTGTCCAAATAGAATTTATATTTGTCATCCTTATTTCCGGACCTTTTGGAATATCATTATATTTGTTTTTTTTAGGTTAACGGTCAGAGCCCAGGTCTGACAGAACCTGTGAAGACGATCTAGGTGCTGCTGTAACCCCTCTTTAGTGGGAGACAGCAGCACCAGGTCATCTGCATATAGCAGACACTTAATTTCAGTGTTGTGTAGGGTGATACCAGGTGCTGCCGACTCTTCTAATGTTTTTGCCAATTCATTAATGTAGATGTTAAATAATGTTAGACTTATTGGGCAGCCCTGTTTCACTCCCCGCCCCTGAGAGAAGAAGTCTGTTTGCTTGTTGCCAATTTTAACCGCACATTTGTTTTTAGTGTACATTGATTTAATAAAATCATATGTTTTCCCTCCAATACCACTTTCTATTAGTTTAAAAGACCTTCGTGCCAAATTTAATCAAATGCTTTCTTGAAATCTACAAAACATGAGTAGATTTTGCCTTTGTTTTGGTTAACTTGTTTATCAATTAGAGTGTGGAGGGTGTAAATGTGGTCTGTTGTATGATAATTTTTTAGAAATCCAATCTGGCTTCTGCTCAGGACGTTGTGTTCGTCAAGGAAATGATGTAGTCTGCTATTTATAATACTGCAGAGAATTTTCCCCACGTTGCTGTTAACGCAAATTCCTCTGTAATTATTTGGGTCAAATTTGTCTCCATTTTTATAGATTGGTGTGATCAATCCCTGGTTCCAAATATCGGGGAAAATACCTGCAGTGAGGATAATGTTGAAGAGTTTGAGTATAGCCAATTTGAATTTGTGGTCTGTATATTTGATCATTTCATTTAAAATACCATCAGCACCACAGGCCTTTTTGGGTTGGAGAGTGCATAGTTTTTCCAATAATTATTCTTCTGTAATTGGGGTATCCACAGGATTCTGATAGTCTTTGACTGCTAATTCAAGGATTTGTAATTTTTCTTGTATATCTTTTTGTTCTGGGCTCTTTGTTATATTGCTGTAGAGGTTTGCAAAGTGATTTCTCCACATATCCCCATTTTGGATAGCCAATTCTAATCTCTCTCTCTCTCTCTCTTCTACCCATCTCTTTCTCTCCTACCCATCTCTCTCTCTCCTACCCATCTCTCTCTCTCTCGCTCCCTCTCTCTCTCTCGCTCGCTCTCTCTCCTACCCATCTTTCTCTCTCCTATCTCTCTCCTACCCATCTCTCTCGCTCTCCTACCCATCTTTCTCTCGCTCTCTCTCTCTCTCTCTCTCTCCTACCCATCTCTCTCTCTCTCGCTCTCTCTCCTACCATCTCTCGCTCTCTCTCTCCTACCCCTTTCTCGCTCTCTCTCTCCTACCCCTTTCTCGCTCTCTCTCTCCTACCCCTCTCTCGCTCTCTCTCTCCTACCCCTCTCTCTCTCTCTCTCTCTCTCTCTCTCTCTCTCTCTCTCCTACCCCTCTCTCTCTTTCTCTCTAGCTGGTCCCCTACCTCCAGTCCAACCTTACTAACTTCCAGAATCTGGAGATCCTGAACTTCCGGAATGGGAGTATCGTGGTCAACAGCCGGATGAAGTTCGGGAGGCCGATGCCTCGCGGCGTCAACAATGCAGTCTACTTGATCCTGGAAGACTTCGCTAACACAGCCTACCAAACTATGAACCTGGCCATTGACAAGTACTCACTGGATGTCGAGTCAGGTAAGGTTGACAATTACCACATATTTCACCGGAGACACACGTTTCTGAATTATTCCCACTCTTTTAGTTTTTTTGGGGGGAGTTACAATGCCTTAACATTAGCATATCTACATGGATTGTAAGTTAAACGCATGGCACAACCGACCCATTTCAGCACGAAAGCCTTCTTCATGGTAGGTTTTAATCTAGACGGAAGACAAAGAGCCAGTCTCACCAGCCAGACCCTGGAAACCAGGAACACAACATCTGTATGGTGTTGACGAGTAGGGGTGTGTGAACTAGAGAACAGATGCTACCTTTTACATCTTTTGTATTATACCCCTGTTTTCATGCAAGGAGAAACTATATCATGCTGTGATTCGGGACTAAACGTAAAGTAAATATGCAGAGCAATTCAAATAATTTATTTGAATTGGAACTAGTGAACGGCAATGAACTGGTGAACTTAAACAGAGTCTGCACTTATCAGGAGTCAACTGGAAATGCCCTGACACCTGTGTCCTGTGTGTTGTTGCTAGGTGACCAGGCGAACCCGTGTAAGTTCCAGGCGTGTAATGAGTTTGCCCAGTGTTCTGTGAACCGCTGGTCTAGCGAGGCGGAGTGTGTGTGTAATGCTGGCTACTTCAGCGTTGAAGGTCTGCCCTGTCAGAGCATCTGTGAACTGCAGACAGACTTCTGTATGAACGACGGGAAGTGTGACATCATACCTGGACAGGGGGCCATCTGCAGGTAGGAGTGTGTGTGTGTGTGTGTGTGTGTGTGTGTGTGTGTGTGTGTGTGTGTGTGTGTGTGTGTGAATTTCATTACAATTGATAGAATTTTAATGTCACGTACCCCACTCTTATTTGAAGGACCAATGCACAATTCCAATAAATGTCCGTACTGTAAAGCCGTCTCAGAAACAACATCATGGAAATGCAGTATGTATAAGCAGATGTGTCTGCCAACATGTGTGAAGCTGTTTCACACCCACCATCATAAAACAAACAGAACACGTTGACCTCAACACGGCCAACGAGGAAGTTCACACCCTCCATGGAACGTTTAATCCCGGTTCCCACAAACAAGAAATAAACACTTACACTAAATGAACTTTTCTTGTGCATTGATTGACTTCAGTGTGTGTTTCTGTTATTGCGTTGCGCTAACAGTTGTTTCTTATGATTCTAGGTGTCATTATGTTGAGAATTGTGTGTGTGTGTGTGTATGTGTGGTACTAACAGTTGTTCCTTATGGTTCTAGATGTCGTGTAGGGGAGAACTGGTGGTACCGTGGAGAACACTGTGAGGAGTATGTGTCAGAACCTCTGGTGGTCGGCATAGCGATAGCCTCTGTAGCAGGTTTCCTATTGGTGGCATCTGGTGTGATCTTCTTCCTGGCGAGGACACTACGGGATCAGTACGATAAGGATGAGACCGAGGACCCCATACGGTGAGTCAACACACACCACTCCTTCTTTGTCATAGCCTCTCAGATGGCGGGTACATCACCTATTGGATAGTGACTGCCATCCAGTCATATAAGCAGTTAGAGTTGTGTGTGTGTGTACAGTACGTGTGTTGGTACGTGTACGTGACTGCGTGTGCTTTAGGAGCTGAACAAAGTGTAGGTGTCTCTAACACTGTCAGAAGGCCAGAGACCTTATATATACTGTATCCCTGGTCAGTACAGTACAGCAGGTGATATGTTAGTAGTAAATACTACTATAGACTTAACCTGTCTAAATATATTTACTGTAAAAAGACATCCCCTATTTAAGCCTTGATCAGAGATGATTATTTTAGAAGACTACTATAGTGACTCCTTTCTCTCTCCCTCATCTATTCTCTTTGGGGACTGATTTAATCTTTACCCTTTCAAATATACAACGTCCTCTTCCCCACGGCCCTCCAACCTACTCTCACTTACACAAAGGGTTTAGTCCCTTTTAACAATTACCAGACAGATGTATTTGTCGGTCTCTTCTCTCCTACTAGCAGACTAAGCTCAGATCTCTCTCTCTGTCCCCCAGGCGAGGGGAGAGTATCCCGTCTCTAGAGAGGGCCACTAAATACAACCCCATGTATGAGAGTGAGGCCACGACGGGCTACAGCCACTACTACCGCCGCTACCCAGAGGCTCCGGTCTACAGCAGTGCCAGCGCCGAGGCCTCCACAGACTTCAGCAGTGAGGAGATACGCCACATCTACGAGAACAGCGAACTGACCAAGGAGGTGTGTGTCTGTGTGTAGGCTGGTGGGGTGGAAGCAAATGTGTGGGATCCCGTTCCATATTTACCTACTAATTTTCTCATACGTATCTTTAAATTCCTTAATCTAATCTGTACTGTCTGGATTAGAGGTCGACCGATTATGATTTTTCAATGCCGATACCGATTATTGGAGGACCAAAAAAAGCTGATACCGATTAACCTTTCTAGCGCAGGCGTTCCGCTAGCGGAACCCCTCGACAACATTCCGCTGAAAAGGCAGCGTGGGAAATTCAAAAATATTTTTTTGAAATATGTAACTTTCACACATTAACAAGTCCAATACAGCAAATGAAAGATAAACATCTTGTTAATCTACCCATCATGTACGATTTCAAAAAGGCTTTACAGCGAAAGCACAACATATGATTATGTTAGTTCAGAGCCAAGTCAAAAAAACACAGCCATTTTCCAGCCAAAGATAGGAGTCACAAAAAGCAGAAATATAGATAGAATTAATCACTAACCTTTGATGATCTTCATCAGATGACACTCATAGGACATCTTGTTACACAATACATGTATGTTTTGTTCGATAATGTGCATATTTATATCCAAAAATCTCAGTTTACATTGGCGCGTTACGTGCAGTAATGTTTTGATTCCAAAACATCCGGTGATCTTGCAGATAGCCACAGAATCCCAGAAATACTCATAAAAGATAAAAGATACAAGTGTTATTCACAAAATTAAAGATAGACTTCTCCTTAATCAGCTGATTTAAAAAAATATATATATTTTGATGATGACAATTACAACAATACTGAATGAACACTTATTTTTACTTAATATAATACATCAATAAAATAAATTTAGCCTCAAATAAATACTGAAACATGTTCAATTTGGTTTAGATAATGCAAAAACAAAGTGTTGGAGAAGAAAGTAAAAGTGCAATATGTGCCATGTAAGAAAGCTAACGTTTAAGTTCCTTGCTCAGAACATGAGAACATATGAAAGCTGGTGGTTCCTTTTAACATGAGTCTTCAATATTCCCAGGTAAGAAGTTTTAGGTGGTAGTTATTATAGGAATTATAGGACTATTTCTCTCTATACCATTTGTATTTCATATACCTTTGACTATTGGATGTTCTTATAGGCACTTTAGTATTGCCAGTGTAACAGTATAGCTTCCGTCCCTCTCCTCGCTCGTACTTGGGCTCGAACCAGGAACACATCGACAACAGCCACCCTCGAAGCAGCGTTACCCATGCAGAGCAAGGGGAAAAACTACTCCAAGTCTCAGAGCGAGTGATGTTTGAAACGCTATTAGCATGCACCCCGCTAACTAGCTAGCCATTTCACATCGGTTACACCAGCCTAATCTCGGGAGTTGATAGGCTTGAAGTCATAAACAGCAGAGCTGCTGGCAAAACGCACGAAAGTGCTGTTTGAATGAATGCTTACGAGCATGCTGGTGCCTACCATCGCTCAGTCAGACTGCTCTATCAAATCATAGACTTAATTATAACATAATAACACACAGAAATACGAGCCTTAGGTCATTAATATGGTCGAATCCGGAAACTATCATCTCGAAAACAAAACATTTATTCTTTCAGTGAAATACGGAACCGTTCCCTATTTTATCTAACGGGTGGCATCCATAAGTCTAAATATTGCTGTTACATTGCACAACCTTCAATGTTATGTCATAATTACGTAAAATTCTGGCAAATTAGTTCGCAACGAGCCAGGCTGCCCAAACTGTTGCATATACCCTGACTCTACGTGCAATGAACGCAAGAGAAGTGACACAATTTCACCTGGTTAATATTGCCTGCTAACCTGGATTTCTTTTAGCTAAATATGCAGGTTTAAAAATATATACTTTTGTGTATTGATTTTAAGAAAGGCATTGATGTTTATGGTTAGGTACAGTCGTGCAACGATTGTGCTTTTTTCGCAAATGTGCTTTTGTTAAATCATCCCCCGTTTGGCGAAGTTGGCTGTCTTTGTTAGGAAGAAATAGTCTTCACACAGTTCGCAACGAGCCAGGCGGCCCAAACTGCTGCATATACCCTGACTCTGTTGCAAGAGAAGTGACACAAAGAAATTCATGTTAGCAGGCAATATTAACTAAATATGCAGGTTTAAAAATATATACTTGTGTATTGATTTTAAGAAAGGCATTGATGTTTATGGTTAGGTACCTTTTTCGTGAATGCGCACTGCATCGATTATATGCAACGCAGGACACGCTAGATAAACTAGTAATATCATCAACCATGTGTAGTTAACTAGTGATTATGATTGATTGATTGTTTTTTATAAGATAAGTTTAATGCTAGCTAGCAACTTACCTTGGCTTCTTACTGCATTCGCGTAACAGGCGGGCTCCTTGTGGAGTGCAATGAGAGGCAGGTGGTTAGAGCGTTGGACTAGTTAACCGTAAGGTTGCAAGATTGAATCCCCGAGCTGACAAGGTAAAAATCTGTCGTTCTGCCCCTGACCAAGGCAGTTAACCCACTGTTCCTAGGCCGTCATTGAAAATAAGAATGTGTTCTTAACTGACTTGCCTAGTTAAATAAAGGTGTTCAAAAATATAAATCGGCCAAATCGGTGTGCAAAAATACCGATTTCCGATTTGTTATGAAAACTTGAAATCGGCCCTAATTAATCGGCCATTCCGAGTAATCGGTCGACCTCTAGTCTGGATATAGACCTACTGTACCGATTGGACAAAATGTCCGTCTGTCTATCATGTAACCTTTCTCAGCCTGTTAACCCCGCCCACTCTTCTTCCACAGGAAATCCAGGACCGGATACGTATCATCGAACTCTATGCGAAGGACCGGCAGTTTGCAGACTTTGTGCGGCAGCATCAAACGTTAGTGTGGCTCCAATCATTTATTCAGGTCTAACTTGAGATCTGAGCACGCAAATCAGACTTTAGAAACAGAAAAGGATGAAGGCTGGGAATACAATGCCAAGGGAAAGAGACATTTGGCTCCCAGACACATCTAACCAGCTATGTCTGCCCCAGAGAGACAGGCCACATTAGTGGATACAGACAGTCACTGTGTTTGGTCTCAATGTGACTGGCAGCATATGTCTGTGTGAGGGAGAGAAAAGCAATGTGAGGTATTGGGTTGCGTGAGCGTGGTGATTTGGCATGCCATCACTAATTAGAGTCGTATTAGTGGAATCGTGTGCGAATGTATGGGTGCGGGTGTATGTGTGTATGTGTATGTCTTGTCTGGTCTGTGTGTGTATTGAGTTGCTTGGATTTGCATGGTACAGTTAGTGCCAGATCTCTGCTGCCTATTACCCACACTGCCCAGTCTAATCCGTGTGTGTTTGTTTGTCTTCCACAGTGCCCTGGATACACGCAGACAGAGCACCCTTGATAAACGCAGAGAGAGCGCGTCCACGTAGACCTGTATGGGACACTCAGCTGTATGCCGGACAACAAGGTACCTTATCCTTAACTTTGCTCTTTCCCCGCCCTGCTCGTCCTCCTTTGTTAGTGCCTTCTCTCGATTGGGTGAGCTCTGCTGGAATGGGTGTGGTGGCTGTGGGCATATCTGCTGCTCATTGGATGTCTTCCTTTGGGGGAAGACCGGCCTCCCTCCATCTGGAATCATATTCGTTACTTGAAATGATGACAAACAAAATGCAATGCTCTCTAGGATACCCATTCTTTAGGTAGCAGATAAGACCTGATAGAGTATTACATTTGCATTTAATGTCATATGTCACCCAGTTGTTGATGGAAGAATGTAGCACTGTGAAAGTGTAAATATTTATCCCATTGGAATGTTGGATAGGTACTGTAAGGTGTGATTATCACTGTTTCTGCTGATGTGTTGTATGGACTGTTATGGTTAAAGACTGTATGAACTAGAGACTTTTCTTAAAGGGATGGTCTATACCAGTGGTGCACAACTCAGGACCTCAGGCAGCTCAGGCCCTCTGGCAACTCAGGCCCTCTGGCAACTTCTGCAGGGACTAAAAGCAGCAGATATTGTTGCCCTCTGGACCAGAGCTGTGTGCCCTTGTTCTATACCCAGCTGGAGGTTGTTGGAGATTGAGCTCAGTTGACTGGCCAGTGTCTGTGCTGTTCTGGGTGCTATGGGATCTCTGTTGTCTGAGTTTCTGGCTAGTAGTAAGCCTAGGTAGTGTTCTCCTGAAGTTGGGAGAAGCTAGTTGGATGCACTCTGTGGGCAGATCTTAAATCTCAGCCCTCTATGGCTCTGGTGAAAAGTAGTGCACTATATAAAGTAGTGCACTATATTGGGAATAGGGTGTACTTTGACATTTTAAGAAAAGTGGACAAATGGAGGGTGAATCTTCAATTTTTGTTCAGCTGCAATAAATTTTCCCCTCTTCTTTCCCTCCTTCTCTATCCCTCACTCTCTCACTCTACATCAGGAAGCAGTTGGAGTTTGTTTTCTATAGGAAAAAAAGTATTAAGAGAGAGAGGGGGAGGGAGGGGGAGGGAGGGAGCGGGGGAGAGATTTTGTTGAAGGACCAAAATATAAGTGAAAACACATTTAGAATGGAAACAATCTTCAAGGGGAAAAAAGCAAACCAAGGATTTGATCAGGCAGTCTGTTTCCAGATATGTGTTAGAAAACATTCAACAAATTATATAAAATGTACATGCATAAACAACATGTGCTCTGTGGATAAGCAAACTCTTAGCAGCAGCTTTCAAATCAAATAAAAATGAACCAGAAACTTCAAAATGGTCCATTCTGTAACAACTAGTTTGGACATCATCCTTGCTTTACCCTGTAAGTATTTCACATGAGGAGGACTGGTTTACAGTGAATCCTCATAGTTACATCTCTTCATGCTATAGGTTTACTTTTCCACATTTGTCTTGACTGTGAATAGTAATAGGAAATCATAAGAATACACAGATCGAACTCAAATGGCAATATATTCCCTATAGTGCACTACTTGCCTAAAGTAGTGCACTATATAGGGTAAAGGGTCCATTTGAGATGTGGCCACAGACATGTAAGATATTTCCTGATTTAGGTTTACATTTCATGTTGTCCTGTCCTTTTCTCTCAGGCCTCTGTATGGCTCCACACAAGCGAGAACACGGGTTACTGTGGTTAAGCACAAGCTTACCTTCCACTTATGATATATTCATGCCTTTTCAATCTGTGTGTTCATTTTTATATACATGTTCTCGTGTGCATAAACTGGTTTTCTCAACATTCTCTTCCTTCATCGGGACTCATAGCCAATGGGATGGATCCAGAACGCTGTGATGTAAATACTTTGAGTGTTATGGTATGTTCTTTACACTAGTGTCAACGGAATGTGCTTGAAATGTTGACATGTTTTGTTGTACAAAAAAAAGTTTTTTTTTTGTTTTTTTTACGTAAGCACTGGTGGATATTTAAACATATTACATTACTACTTGCAGTTATGTCAATGTTTATTCTTAAAAAAGAAATAATAAAATGAAGCAATAAATAAAAATACACGTTTTACACGAAATGATTATTCATGCTATGTTTGTTACAGAAGTCACCTGTCGACATGCTTGGTTCAAGAACTTAACTCGTGTCAAGGATTGCTCATATTTTTTCCCCCAAGGTCTGTGGGAACGTGGTTTGGTTACAGTTTCACTGAGGGTTTCAATTAAGATCACTTTTAGGAGCAGTAAACATTGAACTTGTTCCTTTTTCTGTCCAGCTCCTGTGTCATGTATGGATGTGTATAAACTAGGTGTACAAAACATTAGGAACACCTATTCTTTCCATGACATAGACGGATCATGTGAAAGCTATAATCCCTTATTGATTTCACCTGTTAATTCCACTTCAATCAGCCTTGAGACAATTGAGACATGGATTGTGTATGTGTGCCATTTCAGAGGGTGAATGGGCAAAACAAAAGATTTAAGTGCCTTTAAACGGGATATGGTAGTAGGTGACAGGCGCACCGATTTGCATGTGTCAAGAACTGCAACGCTGCTGGGTTTTTCACGCTCAACAGTTTCCTGTGTGTATCAAGAATGGTCCACCACCCAAAGGCTAACTTGACACAACTGTTGGAAGCATTGGAGTCAACATGGGCCAGCATCCCTGTGGAACTCTGTCGTCACCTTGTAGAGTCCATGCCTTAACGAATTGAGGCTGTTCTGAGGGCAAAAGAGTGTGCAACTCAATATTACGAAGGTGTTCTTAATGTTTTGTACACTCAGTGTATACTTACGCAAAGAGGCCGGAGGGTGTGAGGTATATGGCCAATATACCACAGCTAATGGTTGTTCCTAACCACGATGCAACACGGAGTGCCTGGACACAGCCCTTAGCTGTGGTATATTGGCCATATATCACAAACCCCCAAGATGCCTTATTGCTATTGTGAACTGGTTACTAACGTAATTAGAGCAGTAAAAATACATGTTCTGTCATTCCCGTGGTATATGGTCTGATATACCACTGCTGTCAGCCAATCAGCATTCAAAGGCTTGAACCACCCAGTGTATATGCTCTGTTAATTTATTGAGCCACTATTCGCAATGATGGGTTGATGAGCACTGATAGGCTAGGTGTTTAGCCTCTCTGCTGTAATCCAAAGAACAGATTAGCATTAGGAGCTGTGGTCTGTGGATTAGGCCAGGACTGTTACTAAGAGTGTGTGCCAGTAGTCAACCTGCGTCACACACACACACTGCCATTACCAGGGCACTCCTATCTTCAGCATGGTTGTATGTGACATGCGGTCACACTTACACTCACCACAATGCATGCCAAATGTATGGTCTGTACTTTGGTGGAACCTCTATGGAATTTTGGGCATTATGTTTGTTGGGTCAGTCAATGTGTATAAGTGTTAGTCCAGTGTTAGTGTCAGAGAGATGTCTTGTAATGAACGTCTTAATCTGTTAAAGGTTAGTGACTGATGCATTGTGGCAGCTCACCTCAGGGCACAGAGTGTCCCGCTCTGGAACAGCCATAGGCCTTATCCGCCTAATGTCACCAACACCGCAGGGTGGTGGTGAACGAAGACCCAACCAAACGAGCACAGATCCACACAGTCTACTATGTCACTCTCTCTGGGGGATCGTTTTGATTGTCCAAAAAACAATGTAATCGATCACGATCCAGGGATACTTGCCTTGTGTTGTTATTTCATTTTGGGCACTGAGAGAGGAGGGAAGACAGAACCATAAAGAGAAGGGGGGTCCATATGGGGATGGGTAGTTTCCAAACTGGATTATCATGGTTCACCCCCGCATTTGGAAATGGTTTAGCCATGTGAGTGTCATTTGGAGGTTATTTGCCTTTAGCCCAAGTCCCTTTCCCTGCTAATGACAATTTACTGTTCACATAATTTATGAGCATACAGCCTCCAAACAACAAAACTCAGGAAAACATACGAAGAGAAAAAGTGTGATAATAGCACAATATTGTCATGAAGACCTCAAAACTTGGCTATATGGATAGTGACTCACCTTGGATCAGATGCATGGAACGCAGATGACTTAATAACAGTTGTAGACATTATGCCTTCCCCGCCCTGCCTTAGGCACACACACACACAGCTAGACCGCTCCACTACACCTGTCATCCCTGTGGGACTTCTCCATGACGACAGTGTGTGTGAGGTTGTGTGTGTTTACATCATTAGTCTGACTAAACACACTGTGAGCTCCTCCAGATGGCTCAGTCTGGGCTCTGTTCTCTGGCTACAGTCACTGTGGGTGATCCCTGGTTCTCTGTCAGCCTGAAACATCACAGACAGACCAAAAACACACACAGCCACGCGGGGTGGGACTGGCTAGAAGTGCCCCTAAACACTGACCAAGGGATGGATTCAATCCGTAGTGCCGAAGATCAGCATTATAGTGTGATTGATCAAAAACGACCTTTACATTACAACCACGCTACAACGCTGATCTTTGGCACTACAGATTGAATCCAGCCCCTACAATGATCTATGGTCAATGTCGGATAGGGTAAACTGATCCTAGATCTGTGTAGGTCTTTTACCCACCCAGCTTCAGCAGGCACAGTGACGCCAGAGGACATGATCCTGTCATATGATCCACAGTCCTTAACCCCTGACCCTAACTCACAGGACATAACCAACAGAACATCACAGTTCCTTAGTCTGTCATCCTGTCTGGAATATGAGCATATCTGCTGCAGCTGGATAGTGGACACTAAAGTGACGGTCAGTGCTTTCCAGGATCCTTGGGAGGTCCTTAACCTAAAAATTAACATTAACCCTTACTCTAACCTTAGCCCTTACCCATTTAAAATGTAAACTTCAATGGGGTAGGGACATCCCAAGGATCGTGGATAGCATGGACCCTACAGTAACTGGGTCTGAGGGAGCAGACAGGGGTGCGTGAGAAGGACACAAGCTCACTGGAAACCCCATGGAGCTGCAATGCATTCTAGAACCTCAACTTAGGAGGAGTTTTACAGGCTCAGCAAGGCCTCCTGCATGGCTCTTATCTGTCACTTCCTCTCTCTCTCTGCTTCTCGCTCTCCCTCTCTTTGCTTCTCTCTCTCTCTTTGCTTCTCTCTCTCTCTCTCTCTCTTTGCTTCTCTATTTTTCTCTCACTGTTGTGCTTTCTGCCATTATGCTATTGTGTTTCTCTATTCGACATAGCAACAGCTAACTTCTAAGAAGTTGCATAATTGCTTATTACTGGCAGATTGATCTACAATTTATCCTATTGTTAAACCGCAATCTAATTTTATGTCAACATAATGAATATAAACACATAACGGATTATAATTGTAATTCACTCCATTGTCTGTCAGCTGTCTTTTCCCCTCAGTAATAGTACACCTGGGAGATGCTGAGAATCAAGTTCTTAACCAAGGTCTTAATGAGAGACTTGTTCTTATCGTCTTAACCCCTTTGCAGTGTCAGTCTTCTCTTCTAATTTGCCCACTATCCTCACATCATCCACATTGCTTTTGACCATAATGAGGAAAACAATGAAAGATCTGTGTTGCTCAATACAACAGTATGCGGAAAGACGAGAGATGTTAGGTCATGGTTTCAGTGAGAGATTGTTCTGGCTGGGTCCTGTCCCACAGGCCCAGGGATTACTCAAGCTTTTAGTTCATGTTAGGGTTGGCACCCACAGACCATCCTTCTGGGGAGAGTTGGGGCTCAGGAGGTGGTTGTGTTGGAGCAATGTGGTGACAGACAGCTTATTCCAGAGCATGAGTTCCCATAACAAATCCTATTCCCATAACAAAGCCAAGCATTACCCATTCATGTGGAAAGCCCCATAGTCATTCAGAATACAGTGGCAATTTTGGTCCAGCCCACTATTTGTCAGGAAGCAACGAGAATCAATCTGGACTTTGAACCTTGAATGTGATCAGAAGTTATAATGGGAAAATGTATATTCTCTGTGCCACCACTGGGGGGCCCTGTCTGTGTGTGTACAGTAGGTCTGAGAGTGATGCCTCCATACAAGTAGGATGAAGTTGACCCTGGATTATGCTCATTGTAATTAATTACCATGTTTTCTGCGGTAAATTGTTTTGAATATTTGCCTTTTGAAAAGACACCTTCTTACCCTGGACCTTGATTAAGGCCCGGTTTGTTTCCCCCCATTATGGTTAGGGTTTGGACAGGGTAAGCTGATCCTAGATCTGTGTAATATCTGAGTCCATGTAGGGTATGCAGGGTATATGTTTAAAAACCTAAAATCTCCACGCTTTACAACCTAATTTTTATGGGTTAATATCTTTGTGTATTTTCTGTGCATTTCATAGAGACGGCAATCCCGGTGGCTGACAACAGCCAGTGAAAGTGCAGGGCGCCAAATTCAAAACAACAGAAATCTCATAATTAAAATTCCTCAGACATACATGTTTCTTATACCATTTTAAAGGTAATCTTGTTGTTAATCCCACCAAAGTGTCCGATTTCAAATATGCTTTTCAGCGAAAGCACTACAAACGATTATGTTAGGTCACCACCAAACCACAATAAGCACAGCCATTTTTCCAGCGAAAGATAGCAGTCACAAAAAGCAGAAATATAGCTAAAGTTAATCACCGACCTTTGATCTTCATCAGATGACACTCATAGGACTTCATGTTACACAATACATGCATGTTTTGTTTGATAAAGTTCATATTTATATAAAAAAATCTGAGTTTACATTGGCGCGTTACATTCACTAGTTCCAAAAACATCAAGTGATTTTGCATAGCCACATCGTTTCAACAGAAATACTCATCATAAATGTAGATGATAATACAAGTTATACACATGGAATTATAGATATACCTCTCCTTAATGCAACCGCTGTGTCAGATTTCAAAAAAACTTTACGGAAAAAGCAAACCATGCAATAATCTGAGACGGAGCTCAGAACAAGAGTCAAATTAGCCGCCATGTTGGAGTCAACAGAAACCAGAAATTACATGATAAATGTTTCCTTACCTTTGATGATCTTCATCAGAATGCACTCCCAGGAATCCCAGGTCCACAATAAATGCTTGATTTGTTCGATAATATCCGCTTTATGTCCAATTAGCTACTTTGGTTAGCGCGTTTGGTAAACAATTCCAAAGTCACAAAGCGCGTTCACTAAAACGTGACAATGTCCAAAAGTTCCGTAACAGTCAGTAGAAACATGTCAAATTATGTATTGAATCAATCTTTAGAATGTTGTTAACATACATCTTGAATAACGTTCCAACCAGGGAATTACATTGACTTCAGATGAGCGATGGAACGGAGCTGCCTCTCACGTGAACGCGCGTGGTCAAAGCATGGTCGCCTCATGGCAGTGGTGACTCATTCCTGTCTCCTTCGGCCCCCCTTCACAGTAGAGTCATCAGACGAAGTTCTATTGACTGTTGACATCTAGTGGAAGCCATAGGAAGTGAAAACTCATCCATATCTCGCTGTAATTTCAATGGGAGCTTGGTTGAAAATCTACCAGCCTCAGAAAAAATCCAAACAGGAAGTGGAACTTCTCAGGTTTTTGTCTGCCATATGAGTTCTGTTATACTCACAGACATAATTCAAACAGTGTTAGAAACTTCCGAGTGTTTTCTATCCAATACTAATAATACTATGCATATATTAGCAACTATGACTGAGGAGCAGGCCGTTTACTCTGGGCACCTCTGTGCACCTTTCATCCAAGCTACTCAATACTGCCCCTGCAGCCATAAGAAGTTAATTGTGTTTTTTATGACAGTATCTTCCCCAGACATGGATACTGAAATGTTGCTTCCTGACCTGGCATCTCTAGAGGGGGGAAAACATTTGGCATGGAGGCCCTCCAAAACGTATTAGAGATTAATTAGCCTGTTGATCGATGTTTCCTCAGGTACTGGTTCACTATTAAACTGTTTGTAGGAATTTAATAGAAATGTTGTGTGCCCAAGGGACTTACTTCCCTGATGGACTGAAGATATATCCAGCCAACCCAACTCCTCCATCACCCACATGTGCCTAGATAGCTGAGGCCTGGTCCACTGATGAATGGAACACAGAACACAGCAGGAAACATTGAGTCAGGCATGCACACAGAGCATCATTGTCTCTGTCGGATGAAAATCTATTATTTTCAAAACAAAAACTTTTCAGGAAATTTAAAAAAATGACCATATTTTCCCATTAATTAACAAACATACAATTATGAAACTTCAGAAGCTATTTAGAATTGTCTTGGTCCTAGAGTCTTGAAATGTTCAGAATACATTGAGGGGAGTTACAGCTTTCAACAAATGTTGGTTGCTCAATCAGGTTGCAGCTCCTTCCAGGGTGTCAGGACCGACTCCTGTTCAGTGTGTCTTATAAAACCTGGCTGATTTACGAACTCACAGATGACCTTCTCAGCCTGAACGCTAATGGTCCTGCACAACGCTCAAGAGAAACTGCTGATGGTCGCAGAAAGAACAGTGTTTAAAACTTGCGGTCTTGTCAGAGACTGCTGTTGACCACTTATAAAATGGTCATTGAAGAGCGATTGGCTAATTGTTATTGGTCACAGAGTGAAGAACATAGATGACTGATGACCATGTGTAGACGGTTACAGAGAACAGAACATACGTTTGAGTTTCATCTCTCTTTTCAGTGCAAAATAGAAGCATAGGGTATTTTATTCCTCTCTTTACCAGTCTCTCTCTCACTTCCCTCTTTCTCTCTCGCTCCCCTTATTTCTCCCTCTTTTATCTCCCGCTTTCCTCTCACTTTATCACTCTTTCTCCTTCTCTCTCCATGGTTTATTTGTTTATTTTATGACTTTGCTTTCTCCCTCCCGTCTGATGCAGGCCTTCTAATGTCTCCAGCGTGCTTTTTGGGAGTGAGAGAAAGACTGAAAGAGGGAGAGGGAGAAGGAGAGCGGCACGTGGCTGGATTACTACTCTCTTTTCGGCCCACGTGCCTCACCAGCAGACCAGCGGTCTCAGGGTGAAAGCGAGGTCATTGGCTGATAGAGCTCTTGAAGTCATCACCAGGGTCTGTCTGTCTTAGATCCTTAGGCCAGGACCAGTTTACCCATCTCAAATCTTTATCTTTTCCATTGAGTTGAAAAGGACAAAGTGTGGGTAGACCCTCTGACCATGCAAGTAGAAGGTCTGAACCCCAGACAGAGGCCATGTGGTGCTATTCTATTCTGACATGGCACAAACAGTGCCCTTATACCATTTAGCAACATGCAGGCTATATTCTCCTCATTGACACCACATCAATAGATGAGTTCTTGCAGTACACTTGTATGGACCCCCCCAGTGCTTGAGACAGAGAGTGATGTACAGCCACTATTGCATGTGTTGTATCTGCTAATGTGAGCACAGTGACCTTTTAAGGTGAGCTTTGATCTTCTTTCCTATATTCCAAATTGAAAACATACGTATTTCATCTCGCATTCACATTGACAGTGTATTTATGTAACAACACGATATCAGCCGCTGTTTGCCTCCGAGAGTCAACGACTCTTTTTCCTCTCCCCTGCCTCTCGTTCCAGAGGTCCTCATTCTCCTTAAACGTTATGTTTTGTCCGTTAAAAAGCAATTTATAGCTCTTTATGATGATTAAATTCCCCTCTCGTCCTCCGGGATGCTGCCACGGTGCTTCTCTCTGTCACTCAGAGGCCTAGTGGCTGGTGAGGTAACACTCTTCTAGTGATTTATACCAGACAGATGTGTATGTGTTTGTCAGTTGTTCATCTTAAACGTAGGGGTTTAGCTCTGATACAAGACCGCCTAACAGAGTTAGTATAGAAAAAGTAAAAGAGACATTTCCTTTCAAAACAACATGCCGTGGTGGATACCCTGGCAGCTAATGCACCAAAGATAGATTAGATGAGAAGAGATGGTTAAGATGCCGTGCGTGTGACTGGCTGCTGAACCTGGGTCGTCTACGTACTTCAAGACTGTGTTAGCACGCTGGGGTAAAGCCTCGGCATTGGCTTGGGGAACTAACGTCTTCTGGTCTTAGACAGTGTTACACATGATGCGACCATGGTTAACTGACCCCCCTTTGCTCCTTCGATACATTAGGTTTTAGCTTGGAATTGGTACTCTATCCATTGGCACTGCAAGTTTTTACCTCTCCTGTAGTCACAATGTTGTAAATATTATTTTAACCTCTGAAATTAGAGACCACCGCTTGCTTTTATCTATTGATGTATCTGTCCCTACAGGATGCCTCAAAACATACATATTTGCTTGCCTTTCTTTCCATAACATCCTCTCTGCCATTAGCAGAGCGATTGAAATTGCACAGCAAATTCTCCAGTGTTAAATGAACACCGACAGTGTTAAATTCAACAATGGGTTAGTGTCTATACAGGTCCGCACTTTTGAGTGTTAAATTAAAATTGTGCTTAGTGCTGACGCTGATACACTTTGTCAGTGTTAGGGAATTAATACTCAGTGTTATGCAATAACACAAACTCAGCAAAAAAAGAAATGTCCCTTTTTCAGGACCCTGTCTTTAAAAGATAATACGTAAGAATCCAAATAACTTCACAGATCTTCACTGTAAAGGGTTTTAACACTGTTTCCCATGCTTGTTCAATGAACCATAAACAATTAATGAACATGCACCTGTGGAACGGTCGTTAAGACACTAATAGCTTACAGACAGTAGGCAATTAAGGTCACAGTTATGAAAACTTAGGACACTAAAGAGGCATTTCTGCTGACTCTGGAAAAACACCAAAAGGAAGATGCCCAGGGTCCCTGCTCTTCTGCATGAACGTGCCTTAGGCATGCTGCACGGAGGCATGAGGACTGCAGATGTGGCCAGGGCAATAAATTGCATTGTCTGTACTGTGAGACGCCTAAGACAGCGCAACAGGGAGACAGGACAGACAGCTGATCGTCCTCGCAGTGGCAGACCACGTGTAACAACACCTGCACAGGATCGGTACATCCGAACATCACACCTGCAGGACAGGTACAGGATGGCACCAACAACTGCCCAGGTTACACCAGGAATGCACAAATCCCTTCATCAGTGCTCAGACTGTCCGCAATAGGCTGAGAGAGGCTAGACTGAGGGCTTGTAGGCCTGTTGTAAGGCAGGTCCTCACCAGACATTACCGGAAACAACGTCACCTTTGGGCACAAACCCACCGTCGCTGGAACAGACAGGACTGGTGCAGTCCATGAAAAGGAGATGCACTGCAGTACTTAATGCAGCTGGTGGCCACACTAGATACTGACTGTTACTTTTGATTTTGACCCCCCCTTTGTTCAGGGACACATTATTCCATTTCTGTTGTTCACATATCTGTGGAACTTGTTCAGTTTATGTCTCAGTTGTTCATTCTTATGTTCATACAAATATTTACACATGTTAAGTTTGCTGAAAATGAACGCAGTTGACAGTGAGAGGACGTTTCTTTTTTTGCTGAGTTTATGACTATATTTGTTAGTGAGAGAGACATGGTTATTGAATTCTTTCATTTTCAGCCCTGTGAGTGAGTACCTACTGTAGGTAAATGTTATCCTTAAAATTAAACTATTTATGACAATACATTACTTGTATCATAAGGCCTTTCTTTGATGGCCATGTTTTACCCCAACACAGTGGTGTTTGGAACCTCCTGGTTTACAGGTCGGTCACATCATGCGTGGAAGTCTCATTATGCTGGCTGGCAAAGTGATATGTAATTCCTATTGGTTTACAGGCCACATCAAGCCTGCAAGTCACATTATGCCGACTGGCAAAGTGATATGTAATTCCTATTGGAATCCAGACCGAGTTAGGACGTCCAACAGTTGGAATTTTTATTCATACGCAACCTGCATTTAGAATGACTGTCAGCGTGATGTACGTTGATAAAGGAAACTACCTAAACTATTTAAACTGGAACAACCATCTCAGTAACATGTGCAATAAATGTAACTAATTTATTGGATTAGTTTAGAGATCTATGTTATTTATTTGTGTGTAGCATAAGATTAATCAATCAATCAATGTACATGCAAAATCACATATGAAAAACTATCCTAAAAAAATCTAGTTGCTGTAAAGCATGCTGGGAAATAAGATAATGATGGGTGTGATTTTGATGAGAATGTTTTACTCAGCACAGAGTAGAACTGACACAATCACAGTCAACACTGGTTATTAACACCAACACGGGTTATTTTATACCACTGAGTGTTAATTTCACTCTTGAATTAACACTAGAAACGTTACACTGAAGAATCAACACTAGGTTACACTGGTCAATTTGCTGTGTGTGTATCATCCCGATAATATTTCTGACACTGAGCCGCGTTACATCAGAAGTGTGAAAAACATGACCTCAACTTTCAGACATGGACCTGCCAATCCCACTGTCAGCAAGGCTCTCAGCTCAGTGGTTTTGGGTAGGAACTGTTTTTCACAGGGAGGCATTTTTTTTTTTCTTCAGTGAACCCTCCTCTGGCCATCAATAGCCAAGCTGTTGTGTGTCTGTTGACTGGGGGAGGCAGGTAAGGTCCAGATCCTTCCTGGATCATGATGGGCCTCTTACATATCAATCCAGTCTGAGCTCACTGAGGGAATGAAAGGACACAGTGATGTCCAATGCTCTCTCTCTCTCTCCCTTTGTGACATGGCATTGCACATGTTTTCTCTCTGTCTGTCTCTATGACATCACACCATTAGGTTATTTCTCCCTTTGTAACATCACAGCTTTGTTGTCCTTTTTCCCTTTTTGACAACAGTTTAATGATTATCTTCTGACCTATATGACATCACAGTTTTAAGGTTTATGGCCAATCTTTGTTGACAATGAGCCATTGATATAATTTCAGAGTGAGCCAACATGTGCAACGTTTATTGTGAATGCAGTCTACTCAAACGCGGAAACAATGGCTTGTCGACAAAGCATGTCACTCACAAACTTTTACAGATGCACAATCGAGAGCATCCTGTCGGGCTGTATCCCCGCCTGGTACGGCAACTGCTCCACCCACAACCGCAGGGCTCTCCAGAGGGTGGTGCAGTCTGCACAACGCATCACCGGGGGCAAACTACCTGCCCTCCAGGACACCTACACCACCCGATGTCACAGGCAGGCCAAAAACATCATCAAGGACAACAACCACCTGAGCCACTGCCTGTTCACCCCGCTATCATCCAGAAGGCGAAGTCAGTACAGGTGCATCAAAGCTGGGACCGAGAGACCGAAGCTATTTTTCAATCTCAAGGCCATCAGACTGTTAAACAGCCTTCATTAGCACAGAGAGGCTACTACCTACATACAGACTTGAAATCATTGGCCACTTTAATAAATGGATCACTAGTAACTTTAATAATGCCACTTTCATAATGTTTACATATCTTGCATTACATATCCCATACTGTATACTGTATATATAATATACTGTATTATACCATCTATTGCATCTTGCCTATGGCCCTCCGTCTATCGTCATCCATATATTTTATGTATATATTGTTATTCCATCCCTTTACTGTGTATTAGGTAGTTGTTGTGGAATTGTTAGATATTACTGCACTGTCGGAACTAGAAGCACAAGCATTTCGCTACACTCACAATAACATCTGCTAACCATGTGTATGTGACCAATAACATTTGCTTTGATTTAGTTCTCCCTTTGTGACATCAGGGTTCTAGGGAGAGGTGACCTGACTAATGACTTGTTTCCCCCCTGGATCTGACCATCGTTTCCCCCAGTGGTGTAAAAGTAAAGATATATTAATACTCAAATACTTGAGTAAAAATCTAAAGGTATTTGGTTTTAAATATATTTAAGTATCAAAAGTAAATGGAATTGCTAAAATATACTAAAGAATCAAAAGTAAAAGTACAATTCAAAATAATTTTGATTTCCTTATTTTAAGCAAACCAGACGGCACCATTCTCTTGTTTTTTTTAAATGTACGGATAGCTAGACCCTCAGACATAATTTACAAGAGAAGCATGTGCATTTAGTAAGTCCATCAGTAAGGATGA
This sequence comes from Salvelinus namaycush, assembly GCF_016432855.1. NCBI lineage: Eukaryota > Metazoa > Chordata > Actinopteri > Salmoniformes > Salmonidae > Salvelinus > Salvelinus namaycush. The sequence continues at coordinate 16,088,959 of NC_052325.1, forward strand.
ACAGGGATGTTCTCTTGATAAATGTGTGAATTGGACCATCTTCCTGTCCTGCTAAGCATTCAAATTGTAACGAGTTTTTGGGTGTCAGGGAAAATGTATGGAGTAAAAAGTACATTATTTTATTTAGGAAAGTAAAGTACAGTAGTAAAGTAAAAGTTGTCAAAAATAGAAATAGTGAAGTACAGATACCCCAAAAAAAACGACTTAAGTACACGACTGGTTTCCCCCCTGCTCAAACCTTCATCTGGGCCTCAGTCGGGAGAGACGTGGACAGTGTGGGTGAGGAAGGTGCGCATGGAGAGTGGCCTGTTGGACTTGTTCCTGCTTCTGTGGATGACTGTGGAAGATCTTCCATCCATAACTGTCAATTGGCTAACGGACATTTTTTGTTTTGTTGTATTTGAGATTCTTGCTGTAATGAAAAGTGCTATACAAATTAAATCTATTCTTATTTCTCCCTTGGTGACAATTGTTTTAGGGCCCTATTTAGTTTTTTTGTGACATGTTTTGTTACAATGTTAAGGTTCTATATTTCTTTGTGACATCACAGTGTCCTCTCTCCCTCTGACATCACAGCTCTTAGTCTCTCCCTCTCTTCCCTCTCTCTCTCTCTGTCTGTCTAGGTCGCTCTCTCTGGCTCTTTGTCTCACACTCATGCTCTGCGTGATAGCTTTAATTTAGCACACAGGCTGCATGTCCTTGAGTCTAGTGTGTGAGCTGAGGCCAAGTTCCAGTTGGTTCCGCTCTGTCGGAAAAGCTTCCAGAAGCTCCTGCTCTTCCCACCTGGACTCTCTTCTGTCTCAGTGAAAATCAATGGGAGCGCTGTGATCTTGCTCCTCATCCCGTGTGCTTGAGGACTGTGTTTACATGCTGTTGTGACAGCCGTTCAACCCGGGAGCAGACAGAAAACATGTGCCGTGGAAGAGGGAAGACATTCCGTGGAACAGGAGACAGTGTGCAGCTGCAGAGGGAAGGGGCTCGGAGGGCCGGGGAGTGAGACAGAGAGAGAGAAACATAGGACTTAATGAGTGAATCTGTGCCAGTGGATCTGCATGTTCCAGGGCTTTGCTTTGAGAAACTACACTTCGATACCATCGTTACTAGGTCTGCAATGCATTGTTGTCGTCATAATTGTCATAGTAATCACCTTTGTCATCGTAATTGTCATTATCACCACCATCACCATCATAGCCATCATCATCATCAGGAACCACTCCAACCATATGCCCAGCTCCTGATTCTATGGTTTCCACATAATAGTGAACCCTTTTCATTTGATAATCTTTTCCCGTTGAATGGTCATGTAACAAACAGTGCATGCCGATGTACTTTTCTTCAATATGAACCATATGGGCAGGCTGGGCTGGGACTTGGTCTGTGCTGTCTCCGTGCCCGACCATTTTTGTTACTTTATCCTAGTGGGGAAAGGAGGGAGAGGGATAGATGTGGTGTTGAGCTTGAGAAGGTTTCAGCGTCTCTCAGAACATGTTTTATGTTTCTTACTTTAAACCCCCTCCTCTCCATCCCCCCTTCCATACATTACCTCATAATTTAGGAGCGCAAAACTGGGCCATCCCTCCTTTCTGATTGGTTGGACAGCATGACAGATCTCCCCTTGATTGGTTGGTTTGCCAACTCTGCTCTGGCTTGGGATTGGAAGACCAAATGGGCCGACAAACAAAACCAGTTTTGTGACTGTCTGGATGGCTGTCCAAGCAGGGGGGTGCTATAGCAGACGTTGTTGATACAAATCTGTATTTTATTTCCAAAGGTATAAACAAAGACTCCCTGCTATGTGGCATATTGAAACGCAATATTACGTAACAGTAGAGGAGCAGAAGGTTTAGACCTGTCAGTCTCAACCTGTTTCTGTTTCTTCTTCTGGTGATAGACAGTCCTGTGGGGCTCCATAACGACCATAAAATCTGCCTGTACTGGAGGACCAGACCATCTGTACGTTACTGTAAAAAGAACAGAGAGAAAAGGACAAGCAGCGTCTTGTGGCTGGGTTTCCCCAATGCCCACTGGCTGTGCTGGTTCCTTGACTGGTACATTTCTAGCCAGTCCGGTTAAGGTATGGTAGTAAAAGTCTACAGTACACTATGTCCCTCTAGCTCAATCCTGAGTTGAACACACATTATTTTCCACTTCTCGCTCTAGTCTAGGCCTATACTGTATCTGTTGCAGATGAAATCCATCATCTGATGTGAGTCTTCAAGACCACTCTAGTTCAGTGGGAGAGGAAACCAAAGTAAACTAAATCAAAAGATTATAGTCTGGGTAAACACAGATTATGGGAAGAACGGGATGAAGGAAATATGGAAACCAAAGGATAAAACTACTTTGTATTAGCACTGGTTTTCCTCCATCTCAACCTGTTTGAGTTGGCCTCTGCGTTTTGTGGATTCTTTAAATATGTCTCTCACCACATTTACTGTAAGTGTTGCTTTAGATCTGATACCTACTGCTGTGCTGAGATACCATACCAACCAATTATTAAGCATTTGAGCGGAATGTTTGAAAAGCACTTTACAAATAAAGTTATCATTGTCTAAAACAACATATAGGAAATACAATGATGATGAGATGGAGCGCTTATTGTCCCTGTTCCCTTTCCCTCTTCTGTCCCTCATCTCTCTCCATCTCTCTCCCCCATCTCTCACTACTCTCTTTCTCTTAGGATATCCCACAGTCTGCAGCAGCATTATTTCTATTATATGTATTTATTTTTTACCCATCCACAACCCTCTTCAGAGGACACATATCTTGTTTGTTTTTTACAGCTTTTTTGCTACATATACATACATTTTGCATACATGGTACTTTTACATAAAGCAATCACATAACAATAATACATTACCAAACATAAACTCTTTAACCCCACCCCTCAGCCACTCTCAGCCCATCCCACCTATCATCATAGGCCCCCCTCGTTTGGTTTCCATGTGCCATATATTTTTCAATTGTGCTGTGATGTTTTACATACATTTTGAACCTTTCTAATCATATAGTACCCACAGATTGTGATCTAAAGATGAAAACCTTTCATACGAGTATTATTATAATATTTATTGACTGACTATGTCTTTCCAATTCACCAAACACTGCTATTTGTAAGATTCATTTTAAGTGAATGTTGTGATTTTCTAACCAGTCCTGAACCTGTGACCAGAGACGAGCTACGTAGGGACAATACCAGAATAAATGATCAAGTGATCCTGTCTCTTCGCAGCAAAATCTACAGAGCTGAGATGGTTGTATGCCCCATATATATAGCATTCTGTTAGTGGCAAGAATTTTGTATAATATTTTAAATTGAAAAAACTTGAAGTGTTGAATCAAGTGTTGTTTTTTGTACCAGTTCATAAACCATGTGCCATGGAATCGGTACATCGACAATCTCCTCCCATCTATTTTGCAACCTCTATGGCGCAGCTGTCAATATTTTTGTCCTCAAATGAAACTGGTATATTTGACTATTTATGCCAATTCCTTTCAGCCAATTAGTATCTTTTATATATGGCAGGCAAACAAGTTCCCTACCTTCTCTCTTTTCCACTGGCCTCCTCCATTTTTGTGGTAATGCTGCAATCAGTTGGTTGTAAGTTTGGATTGAGCAGACATTCCCATATATTTTCAATAGCTGCATATGTGACAACTCCACCACTTAAAATCATAATATCATTAATAAATATACAAATTTAAAAGATCCATAAAGAATGTTTTTTTAAATTAATCAGTATATTTGAGTTTAACCAAAACATTTGTTGTAATATTTGTTCTATCTTTTCTTGAGGATAAAACTGAAATTGTAACCAGCTTTGTATGGCTTGTTGAAGAAAGGGTGATACTTTAAACAAATGTAATTTTCAATTAGTCGGAAATTAAAAGTTGTAATCTGTATGAAGGCAAAAAGGTCATTTTTGAACAAAGGATGAGCCTTTCTTAATAATCTACTTGAGAACCATTTTGGGTTTAGGCATAACTAACAGTTGAAGTCGGAAGTTTACATACACCTTAGCCAAATACATTTAAACTCAGTTTTTCACAATTCCTGACATTTAATCGTAGTAAATATTCCCTGTTTTAGGTCCGTTAGGATCACCACTTTATTTTAAGAATGTGAAATGTCATAATAATAGTAGAGAGAATTATTTATTTCAGCCTTTATTTCTTTCATCACATTCCCAGTGGGACAGAAGTTTCATACACTCAATTAGTAATTGATAAAGCATTGCCTTTAAATTGTTTAACTTGGGTCAAATGTTTTGGGTAGCCTTCACAAGATTCCCACAATAAGTTGGGTGAATTTTGGCCCATTCCTCCTGACAGAGCTGGTGTAACTGAGTCAGGTTTGCAGGCCTCCTTGCTCGCACACGCTTTTTCAGTTCTGCCCACAAATGTTCTATAGGATTGAGGTCAGGGCTTTGTGATGGCCACTCCAATACCTTGACTTTGTTGTCCTTAAGCCATTTTGCCACAACTTTGGAAGTATGCTTGGGGTCATTGTCCATTTGGAAGACCCACTTGCGACCAAGCTTTAAGTTCCTGACTGATGTCTTGAGATGTTGCTTCAATATATAATGTTCCTACCTCATGATGCCATCTATTTTGTGAAGTGCACCAGTCCCTCCTGCAGCAAAGCACCGCCACATCATGATGCTGCCACCCCCGTGCTTCACGGTTGGGATGGTGTTCTTCTTGCAAGCTTCCCCCTTTATCCTCCAAACATAACGATAGTCATTATGGCCAAACAGTTCTATTTTTGTTTCATCAGACCAGATTTCTCCAAAAAGTACGATCTTTGTCCCCATGTGCAGTTGCAAACCGTAGTCTGGCTTTTTTATGGCGGTTTTGGAGCAGTGGCTTCTTCCTTGCTGAGCGGACTTTCAGATTATATCGATATAGGACTCGTTTTACTGTGGATATAGATACTTTTGTACCTGTTTCCTCCAGCATCTTCACAAGGTCCTTTGCTGTTGTTCTGGGATTGATTTGCACTTTCCGCACCAAAGCACGTTCTTCTCTAGGAGACAGAACACAAATGTTTTAATGATGAGTATTGTATTGAATGGCCTCTAAAAGTACATTTAAAAGTGTCCCATACAATAAGGATCTGCTGTACCTATACTGTGCAGAATTTTTTTTAAATCAGAAAAAAGTTATGAATTATTTTGTCTTAGTTAAAAACAAATTGTCATCCAGTTTTTATTTTATTTAACCAGGCATGTCAATTTAGAACAAATTCTTATTTACAATGACAGCCTAGGAACAGTGGATTAACTGCCTTGTTCAGGGGCAGAACGACAGAATTTTACCTTGTCAGCTCGGGGATTCGATCCAACACTCTAGGCTACCTGCCGCCCCAAATAGGCTTTGATTAAATTTCAAATATCCCCGTCCACGTGGAAATTCTGTAAGCGTTATATGGAGGTCAATTAGATGGTGGTCCAATCGCATTCGGTCTCCTATTAATACTTTTTTTTAAACTTTTGATGCTGGCAAGAATGAGACCAGGAAGTAATCAAGACGACTAGCTTGATTAAGCCTCCTCTATGTATATCTCACTAGGTCAGGGTTTTTCAGCCTACATATATTCACTAGTTCTAATGTATCCATGATATTTATGATCTCCTTAAGTGCTTGAGGGTGACAGTTTGTAGTGTGATTTCCTTTACGATCCACTGTGGTACTTAAAACCGTATTATAATCTCCCGCCATAATAATAGATTAATTCGTTGCTTGGGAGCTCAATAGATTATTATATATATTTTCGAAGAAGTGTGGATCATCATTATTTGGGGCATATAGATTAATTAGCCAGATCTGTTTTTGGTCCAAAAGTATATTTAAAATTATCCATCTTCCTTGAGGATCTGTTTGCACAGTTTGCACAATCGAATCAACATTTTTATTAATTAGATTACCCCTTTTGAGTTTCTTTGCCCATTACAAAAATATATTTCACCCTCCCAGTCCCTTTTCCAGCCGACCTCATCTATATTTGTGGAGTGAGTTTCCTGTAAACAATAGATATTATATTCTTTCTCTTTTAGCCAGGTAAAAATGTATTGTTTTTTTATGATCTGCTAAGCCGTTACAACTGTAACTGGCTATACTTATTTCACCACTTACCAAGTTTCAATTATACTTACCACAGCCAATCTGCATCAGCATTGACTGACAGGAAGTCTGGTTGACATCACTCAGCATCTGAAGGCTGTTTACTGTAGGGAGGTAAACAACTCAAACGTAATGGTCATTATAGTGAGGATCTGGACAGACAGAGGCTGAGAGAGTATCAAATGGAATATAATGCAATACAGTCAGCTTTTTGGGGGTATTTTATTAGGATCCCCATTTTGCAGCAGCTACTCTTCCTAGGGTTCACACAAAACATAAAACATGACATAATACAGAACATTAACAGACAAGAACAGCTCAAGGACAGAACTACATCCATTTTTTTAAAGGCACATGTAGCCTACATATCAATACTTATACAAACTACCTACAGTAGGTCAAATATGTTTGTGTTGTGCATTGTGTTGCCAGGTTTGTTGTTCATTTGAGCAATATGAGATGAACGGAGGTCCATACTGTGTAGAAAAGTTTAGAGAGGAAGTGGGTAAAATTGACTGGTCACCTGTGCTCGATAGTGTAGGGGTAGACAGTGCCTGGGAAGCCTTTAAATGTAGATTCCTTGATGTGGTGAATGTGATGGCTCCCATTAGACGGGTCAGGGTAAAGCAGAGATCTAGCCCTTGGTTTAATCATGAGATTCTAGAATCTATCCAAGCAAGGAATAAGGCCTTTAAGAAATGTAAGAACTCTCAAGAGCAGCATGATTTTGTCCTATATAAACATCACAAAAATGAAGCACAGAGCAGGATGGATGAAGCTAAGAGGGGTTACTTTGCTGAGAAAATAATTGAAAACAGAAATGACCCTAAAAAGCTTTGGAAATAATTTAAGGAACTAGGCTGTAGTAATACTACCAAAAACAAACTAAACAGTATTGGACTGAACATCAAAGGGGAGATGGTATATGAAAAGGCAGAGGTTGCCAATGAATTCAACTCTTTTTTTACTTCTGTTGCCAGCAAGCTGGTTAGCAAGCTGCCCACCAGTTCTGGTTTGTATGGAAGCAACCAAGTCAAGAAGTATTATGTAGAGTTAGGGGTTCAGCCAAACTCTTTTTCTTTTGCAAAGGTAGCAACAGCCAAAATAGTCAGTATGCTGGCAGAGCTTAAATGCTCCAAAGCCACAGGCCTGGATAATATTCCTGCAAGGTTTCTAATAGATTCTGCTGAGCAAATTGGCCCTTGTATTACGCATGTTGTTAATCTCTCTCTTGAACAAGGCACCTTTCCCAGGGACATGAAACAAGCTAAAGTTATACCTCTGTAAAAGAAGCGGATAAAGTCTGACCCTGGGAATTATAGGCATGTATCTATCCTCTGTGTAACATCAAAGATCCTGGAGAGAATTGTACATGAGCAAATGTATGAGTATGTTAACAAACAGGGTCTAATGTATGATTTTCAGTCGGGTTTTAGAAAAACATACTCCACCGATTCATGTCTACTTTACTTGACTGACTTCATCAGGAAAGAGATTGATGAGGGAAATCTGTGTGGAATGGTACTGCTTGACCTACAGAAGGCCTTTGACACAGTTAACCACTGTCTCCTAATCTCCAAACTGGAGGCACTGGGGTTAAGCAGTATCCCTCTAGGCTGGGTAAAGTCCTATTTATCAGGAAGGGAGCAAGTAGTAGAGGTTAATGGTTCACTGTCTCAGGCAAAACCAATGAGTTGTGGTGTTCCGCAGGGGAGTGTGCTTGGGCCTCTGCTGTTTTTATTGTATATTAATGATATGAAAGATGCTTGTTCTTGCTGTCTTTTTCTTTATGCGGATGACTCTACACTTCTGGTGTCTCACAAAAGTAAAACTATGTTGGAGAGTATACTTAGCACAGAGCTTACTAACATTAGCAAATGGCTTGGAGATAATAAGCTATCTCTGCACTTAGGGAAAACTGAAGCAATTATTTTTGGATCCAGACCTAAATTGTGTAGGTTGTCTGAAATCAGAGTGGAGTTAGGGGGTGAGGTGCTGATTAAGTTTTTGGCTAGAAAGTCCAAGCTGCTTGATAAGGACTCCATGAAAGTGCTAGCTACTGCCCTCATTCAATGCCATGTTGACTATGCTAGTACTTCCTGGTTTGGGGGCTTATCTAAACTTATGAAGGGGAAGCTCCAGGTAGCCCAGAATAAGTTGATCAGGATAGTATTGAAGGTGAGTCCACTTACTCACATAGGCAGGAGCTGCTTTCAGGAACTAAACTGGCTGCCTGTTGAGGCTAGGGTGTCCCAGATTAGACTAGGTTTGGTTTACAGGAGTATTTATGGTCCTGCGCCCAGATATCTAAGTGATTACTTTCCTCGTGTTAGGGATGCACACAATCACAGCACCAGATCAGGTGTTGCTGATGTGTGCTTATACAGGTTCAGGAGTAATGCTGGGAAAGGTACTTTCTTGTATACTGGAGCCTCAGAATGGAATGAGTTGCCTCTGCCTATAAAAACAACATCCTCTCTGGACAGCTTTAAAAATAAAGTAAAAATATGTTTGATGTCCTCTGTGCCCATATGAATAACCCCTATGATGTAACTGGAATGATGAGATAGATGTTCTTCTTTTATGTTTTTGTCTTATTATTTCACTGCCATACTGTGTTCGATCTTGTATAGCCACAATGGAAATAAGTCACAGACTTTATTGTGTGTTATCCTCGATGATTTTATTCATGTGCATGTATGCACTTAAGTTTTATGTGTGCTTGTTTTTTTTTAATGGTCGAATTAATAAACTAAACTAAACATGCAATAATGGCTCTATATAACACTTTCTTGAAATTGTTTAGGATTTGGGGACTGTGAAAAGCCCCATGGTGGCATGTCTGGTTAGGTAAGTGTGTGTCAAAGCTGTGTGAAAGTTAACTATGCAAACAATTTTTGGATTTTCAACACATTAATGTTTCTTATAAAAAGAAGTGATGCAGTCAGTCTCTCCTCCATTCTTAGCCAAGAGAGACTGGCATGCGTAGTATTTATATCAGCCCTCTTATTACAATGAAGAGCAAGACGTGTCACTCTGTTCTGGGCCAACTGCAGCTTAACTAGGTCTTTCCCTGCAGCACTCGACCACATGACTGGACAACAATCAAGATAAGACAAAACTAGAGCCTGAAGGACTTGCTTTTTGGAGTGTGGTGTCAAAAAAGCAGAGCATCTCTTTATTACGGACAGACCTCTCCCTATCTTTACAACCATTGAATCTATATGTTTTGACCATGAGAGATAACAATCTAAGGTAACGCCAAGTAATTTAGTCTCCTCAACTTGTTCAACAGCCACACCATTCATTACCAGATTCAGCTGAGGTCTAGAACTTAGGGAATGATTTGTACCAGATACAATGCTCTTAGTTTTAGAGATGTTCAGGACCAGTTTATTACTGGCCACCCATTCTAAAACAGACTGCAACTCTTTGTTAAGGGTTTAAGTGGCTTCATTAGCTGTGGTTGCTGATGCGTATATGATTGAGTCATCAGCATACATGGACACACATGCTTTGTTTAATGCCAACGGCAGGTCATTGGTAAAAATAGAAAAGAGTAGAGGGTCTAGAGAGCTGCCCTGCAGTAACACCACAATTTACATGTTTGACATTAGAGAAGCTTCCATTAAAGAAACCCCTTTGAGTTCTGTTAGATATATAGCTCTGAATCCACGATATGGCAGAGGTTGAAAAGCCATAACACAAACGTTTTTTCAACAACAGGCTATGGTCAATAATATCAAAGGATGCACTGAAATCTGACAGTACAGCTCCCACAATCTTCTTATTATCAATTTCCTTCAACCAATCATCAGTCCTTTATGTCAGTGCAGTACATGTTGAGTGCCCTTCTCTATAAGCATGCTGAAAGTCTGTTCTTAATTTGTTTACAGAGAAATAGCATTGTATTTGGTCAAACACAATTATTTCCAACAGTTTGCTTGGAGCTGTCAGTAAGCTTATAGGTCTGCTGTTAGAACCAGTAAAGGCCAGTTTACCACTCTTGGGTAGCGGAATTACTTTGGCTTCCCTCCAGGCCTGAGGACAAAGACTTTCCTCTAGGCTCAGATTAAAGATATGACAGATAGGAGTGGCTATAGAGTCAGCTACCATCCTCAGTAGCTTTCCATCTAAGTTGTCAATGCCAGGAGGTTTGTCATTATTGATTGATAACAATAATTTCCCCACATCTCCCACACTAACTTTACAAAATGCAATGCTTTTCTTTCATTGTTTATTTTTTTGTGCCTGGATACGATGGCTCAGTGTTCGTTGTTGGCATGTCCTGCCTAAATTTGTCCACTTCGCCAATGAAGTAATCATTAAAATAATTGTCAACATCAAATGGTGTTGTGATGAATAAGCCATCTCATTTGATAAAAAATGGAGTTGAATTGGTCTTTCAGCCCATTTCATTTAAAGTTCTCCAATGTGTTTTCCCCATCATTCTTTTTATCATTGATCTTGGCTTCATAATACAGTTTCTTCTTTTTGTTGAGTTTAGTCACATAATTTCTCAATTTGCAGTAAGCCAGCCAGTCGGATGTGCAGCCAGACTTATTAGCCACTCCTGTTGCTCCATCTCTTTCAACCATACCGTTTTTCAATTCCTCATCAATCTATGGAGCCTTAACAGTTTTAACAGTCAGTTTCCTAACAGGTGCATGTTAATTAATAATTGGAAAAAGCTATTTCATAAATTCATCAAGTGCAGCGTCTGGATGCTCCTTATTAATCACATCAGACCAACAAATATTTTTAACATCATCCACATAAGTCACAGCAAAATATTTTGTATGATCTCTTATAAACTATTTTAGGCCCAGCTTTTGGAACTTTGGCTTTCCTGGATATAGCCACAATCCTGTGATCACTGCATCCAATGGGTATGGATACACAGCTTTAAAACAGAGTTCTACAGTATTAGTAAAAATGTACAAAACAGGAAACAGGAAAGTGCCTTCCCCAAACTGTTGCCACAAAGTTGGAAGCACAGAATAGTCTAGAATGTAATTGTATGCTGTAGCGTTAACATTTTCCTTCATTGGAAATAAGGAGCCTGAACAATGAAAAACAGCCCCAGACCATTATTCCTCCTCCACCAAACTTTACAGTTGGCATTATGCATTAGGGCAGATAGCGGTTTCCTGGCATCCGCCAAACCCAGATTTTCCCGTTGGACTGCAAGATTGTGAAGCGTGATTCATCACTCCAGAGAACGCATTTCCACTGCTCCAGAGTCCAAAGGCTGCGAGTTTCACACCACTCCAGCCAATGCTTGACGTTGAGCATGGAGATCTAACATGCTGACCACACTGCTCACCACGCAAAATAAATGTACACATACATGTTATTCAATCATTGCACCAACACTGCTCGCGTGCCTCGGCGAGCGTCTGGGTGGCCAGACACTAAAATAAAAATAGGTTATATTTGTGATGCTCAATGCGCTGCAAGTCCAGCCTCTCCCATCTCCTCATTGGTGTTTAGGAGCATATACCCACGTGGGTGATTGAAAGATGAACTGACGTCCACACTCCAGTCGGTTGTAGTAATGCACCGTAAAGTTGGTTACCAACCGCCATATAAAGTTCAAATAAGTAAAAAAGAAGCCTGAGAAAAGAGATATGATGAGAAAGGAATCTGGTTTACCGTTTTATCTGTGGATTAATTCTCGGAGTAGAGGACCTTGTGCAATTCAGGTAAAATAACAACCCAATGTTTATATCCCAGGACAAATTAGCTAGCAACAGCAAGCTAGCTAGCTAAATTGCCACAAATGTTTAATGCTTTTCAACCTGTCCCCAAATGAATATATACACTGCTCAAAAAAATAAAGGGAACACTTAAAAAACACAATGTAACTCCAAGTCAATCACACTTCTGTGAAATCAAACTGTCCACTTAGGAAGCAACACTGATTGACAATAAATTTCACATGCTGTTGTGCAAATGGAATAGACAAAAGGTGGAAATTATAGGCAATTAGCAAGACACTCCCAATAAAGGAGTGATTCTGCAGGTGGTGACCACAGACCACTTCTCAGTTCCTATGCTTCCTGGCTGATGTTTTGGTCACTTTTGAATGCTGGCGGTGCTTTCACTCTAGTGGTAGCATGAGACGGAGTCTACAACCCACACAAGTGGCTCAGGTAGTGCAGCTCATCCAGGATGGCACATCAATGCAAGCTGTGGCAAGAAGGTTTGCTGTGTCTGTCAGCGTAGTGTCCAGAGCATGGAGGCGCTACCAGGAGACAGGCCAGTACATCAGGAGACGTGGAGGCCGTAGGAGGGCAACAACCCAGCAGCAGGACCGCTACCTCCGCCTTTGTGCAAGGAGGGGCACTACCAGAGCCCTGCAAAATGACCTCCAGCAGGCCACAAATGTGCATGTGTCTGCTCAAACGGTCAGAAACAGACTCCATGAGGGTGGTATGAGGGCCCGACGTCCACAGGTGGGGGTTGTGCTTACAGCCCAACACCGTGCAGGACGTTTGGCATTTGCCAGAGAACACCAAAATTGGCAAATTCGCCACTGGCGCCCTGTGCTCTTCACAGATGAAAGCAGGTTCACACTGAGCACATGTGACAGACGTGACAGAGTCTGGAGACGCCGTGGAGAACGTTCTGCTGCCTGCAACATCCTCCAGCATGACCGGTTTGGCGGTGGGTCAGTCATGGTGTGGGGTGGCATTTCTTTGGGGGGCCGCACAGCCCTCCATGTGCTCGCCAGAGGTAGCCTGACTGCCATTAGGTACCGAGATGAGATCCTCAGACCCCTTGTGAGACCATATGCTGACACATGCACATTTGTGGCCTGCTGGAGGTCATTTTGCAGGGCTCTGGCAGTGCCCCTCCTTGCACAAAGGCGGAGGTAGCGGTCCTGCTGCTGGGTTGTTGCCCTCCTACGGCCTCCTCCACGTCTCCTGATGTACTGGCCTGTCTCCTGGTAGCGCCTCCATGCTCTGGACACTACGCTGACAGACACAGCAAACCTTCTTGCCACAGCTTGCATTGATGTGCCATCCTGGATGAGCTGCACTACCTGAGCCACTTGTGTGGGTTGTAGACTCCGTCTCATGCTACCACTAGAGTGAAAGCACCGCCAGCATTCAAAAGTGACCAAAACATCAGCCAGGAAGCATAGGAACTGAGAAGTGGTCTGTGGTCACCACCTGCAGAATCACTCCTTTATTGGGGGTGTCTTGCTAATTGCCTATAAATTCCACCTTTTGTCTATTCCATTTGCACAACAGCATGTGACATTTATTGTCAATCAGTGTTGCTTCCTAAGTGGACAGTTTGATTTCACAGAAGTGTGATTGACTTGGAGTTACATTGTGTTGTTTAAGTGTTCCCTTTATTTTTTTGAGCAGTGTATAATTGGTTCAGAGTTTGTTTTGATATTTCAAGCTGTGTGTCCTGATCGTGTCTGGTGTGGGGGTACAAAATCAACATGCACGCGATGGCGCACCTCCAGTTTGGTCAACATGTTAGGCTTGTGTGCTGCTCCTCGGCCATGGAAACCCATTTCATGAAGCTCCCAACAAACAGTTCTTGAGCTCATGTTGCTTCCAGAGGCAGTTTAGAACTCGGTAGTGAGTGTTGCAACCAAGGACAGACAATTTTTACTCGCTACGCGCTTCAGCACTTGTCGGTCCCTTCTGTGAGCTTCTGTGGCCTACCACTTTGCGGCAGAGCCGTTGTTGCTCCTAGGCATTTCCAATTCACAATAACAGCACGTGCAGTTGACTGGGGCAGCTCTAGCAGGGCAGAAATTTGACAAACTGACTTGTTGGAAAGGTGGCATCCTATAACGGTGCCACGTTGAAAGTCACTGAGCTCTTCTGTAACATTCTACTGCCAATGTTTGTCTATGAAGATTGCATGAATGTGTGCTCGATTTTATATACCTGTCAGCAACAGGTGTGGCTGAAATAGCCAAATACACTAATTTGAAGGGGTGTACACATACTTTTGTAGATATAGTTTACATTCAATGGCTTAAGACTGTCATGAATGCAAATGCCACCTTGGACATGAGGTTTGAACCTGCGTTTGCAACAATAACACACTGAAGCCAACCGTGACTTTGGAGCATGAAGGTTTCATGTTCCTCTGGGCTCTTAGGTGAGTTGATTTTACTGTGTGATGATATGTTAGCCATCCGGTACACGTGCAGTAAACTTGAGTATGCAGATATCAGATATATCTGCTTTTCACATCAAAAAGAGTTTCTTCAGTTATGGGCACTTACCAGCAGATTTACTCACAAATACACTTTGATGAAGGCCAAGTTCACCATACAACAGATAGCTCCAACAACCAGAATGACATACCGGTAGGCTATTATCCCACAAGAGTCTTAACTTCTCTAGGGTAGGGGGCAGCATTTGGAATTTTGGATGAAAAGCATGCCCAAATTAAACTGCCTGCTTCTCGGGCCCAGAAGATATGATATGCATATAACTGGTAGATTTGGATAGAAAACACTCCAAAGTTTCCAAAAATAGTGTCTGTGAGTTAAAATAGTGTCTGTGAGTATAACAGAACTGATTTGGCAGGCGACAACCTGAGAAAAATCCATTCGGGGAGTAGTTTTTAGTTTGGTTTTGTAGTTTTCTATTCAATGCCATTAGAGTATCCATTGACTTAGGACTCAAATTGCAGTTCCTATGCCTTCCACTAGATGTCAACAGTCTTTAGAAATTGTTTCAGGCTTGTATTCTGAAAAATGAGGAAGTAAGAGCAGTCTGAATGAGTGGACCCTAAAGTGTCACAGAGCTTTTTCATGCGTGCGACCGAGAGAGTGCCTTTCTTGTTTACCTTTTATATTGACGATGTTATTGTCCGGTTGAAATATTATCGATTATTTAGGCTAAAAACAACCTGAGGATTGAATATAAACATCGTTTGACATGTTTCTATGAACTTTACGGATACAATTTGGATTTTTTGTCTGCCTGTTTTGACTGCGTTTGAGCCTGTGGATTACTGAAGAAAATGCGCGAACAAAACAGAGGTTTTTGGATATAAAGAGACTTTATCGAACAAAAGGAACATTTATTGAGTAAATTAATGTCTGCTGAGTGCAAACATATGAAGATCATCAAAGGTAAGGGATTCATTTTATCTCTATTCCTGACTTGTGTAACTCTTCTACTTGGCTGGTTACTGTTTGTAATGATTTGTCTGCTGGGCTATGTTCTCAAATAATCGTAAGGTATGCTTTCACCGTAAAGCATTTTTTAAATCTGACACCGTGGTTGGATTCACAAGAAGTTAATCTTTAAACCTGTGTAAAATATGTTTTGTTTTCTGAATCTTTATAATGAGTATTTCTGTATTTGAATTTGGCGCCCAGCAGTTTCACTGGCTGTTGAGGAGGTGGGACGCTAACATCTCAGATACCCAAGAGAGGTTAAGGCCCCTTGAAGTACCCCCCCCCCCCAAAAAAAATGTATGAAACAGTTTATTTGAAGTGTCTGTTCTACAGTATATCTGAGAGGATTATTATTATAAATTTTTTTACTTGTATTTTACCCCTTATTTTTGTCGCTAAACTGTCTCCATATATTCAGTAATTACATATATATTTTTTAACTGATACCGGAGGACCTTCGTATGAATCTTGTGAGGCCTGTGGACATCCTAGAGCAAAACAACCACCATGTACATGTTCGTGAGAGTCTCACCTTTCCAAAGTGTGTAGCCCAAACTGTTTGGATGCTACAGACAGAAGTTGGCATACCAGCTGTACCCCCTTCAGGGTGGGGTCGTAGAGCAAAACGGAGAACACCATCATGTTCGTGAGAGTCTCATCATTCCATAGAGGGGTCATAATAGTTTTGTAGGCCAAACCGTTCGGACGCTACAGACAATTTTGTGAGAAGACCAATTTTTTGGATGCCTAATGGTCTTGCAAACACCGCTCTAGCTCTGTCACCTTTCACCGCAGATGCGTAAGTGCGACAGGCAGATGCGGTGGATTTTTGATGCATCCAATGCAAAAAAATGATATTTCTAGGTTCAATTGATTTTGGGGGAGTTTTTTTATTATGCTAATTAGATTTCTGCGGGGGCACGAAGTGGACCAACTGAAGTAGGCCAACAATTTTCACCAAATGTAAATACCAATGTAACCAAGATATAAGCGATCACCTCTGATGGTGGCATATGTCATTGTAAATCCATTGTGCAGGGCTATTGAGTTTACATTGAGAATTATTTTGGATGAAATGTGTCAATATACAGTTGTAACTGTGGATGCTACATTGGTCTATGGCTGAGTTGAGTTGAGCAGTCTAATATCATCAGACAAAATGACACACAGCTCAACTCAGCTCAGCCATAGACTGATATAGCAACCACAACTGTGGCCTTACAGTCCTTGGCCTTTCTGTACGATGTTTTCAAATATTTCAAACACGACATATATCTTTATATCTAGCAAGATACAGTGCATTTGGTAAGTATTCAGAACCCTTGATTTGTTTACACATTTTGTTAAGTTACAGCCTTATTCTAAAATGGATGAAATTGTTTTTTTCCCGTCATCAATCTACACACTATCCTATAATGACAAAGCAAAAATGGCTTTTTAGAAATGTTTGCAAATGTATTAAAAGATTTAACATTTACATAAGTATTCAGACCCTTTACTCAGTACTTTGTTGAAGCACCTTCGGCAGCGATTACAGCCTCAAGTCTTCTTGGGTATGACGCTACACCTGTATTTGGGGAGTTTCTTACATTTTTCTCTGCAGATCCTCTCACGCTCTGTCAGGTTGGATGGGGAGCGTTGTCCTGTCGTTGTCCTGTTGGAAGGTGAACCTGCACCCCAGTTTGAGGTCCTGAGTGCTCTGGAGCTGGTTTTCATCAAGGATCTTTCTGTACTTTGCTCCGTTCATCTTTCCCTCGATCCTGACTAGTCTCCCAGTCCCTGCCCTGCTGAAAAACATCATAACCACCATGTTTCATTGTTTTGAATGCACTGTATATTAGCTATATCTTACCTTTTCAGCAGATCGGTTTTGAATCCCTTAGCTAGCTAGCAAGCTATCTCCACTTTGTGAAGGGAAATACGAGGTTCACTCTCGGCACTGACACAAAAGTCATTCAAATTCCTTACTTCCACAAAGCAAAATTAAGTGTCCAATATGTGTAAAAGTCTGGTTAAAAAGTATTAATCGGTAATGACTTTTCAGACAAATGGACAGTACTGGACAAATGGGCAGTCCAGTACTCACTCACTCTGTTGGCTAGCAGTGAGGGAGATGGTGTCATGGTGGTTGCCTGTGTAGAGCTTACCCCAGGACAATACCCACACAACATGTTTAGGCAAAATGCATGCGACACCTATGCTGACCCTGTCCATTAACAGATAAGATTGTGTGCGTCAAGGAGTTTAATTACTTAAAAAAACATATCATTGTATCTTTAATTTGGCTTTTGATAAGACTTTTTTTTATTGGGTTATCACAAGGTAAACACTGTCTACCCTACCTATCCTGACTGCACATCACTGGTCAGCTGTAGGGTACTGTCCTGAAAACAAACAGTTTTCCCTTTTACATACTCAGTGATCTAACAACATTTACTTTCAGAGATGATATAACAAATGCATAATTTAGTATTTTCTTTCCATTGTGATGAGTCCTCTGGCTAATTGGAGATGTTCACTGAGCTGATGTTGGTTGGTGTCCAGCCAATCACAAGACTTGTCTTTGACAGCAATATGGTTACCAGACGGTCTTCAGCCCTAACAAATCCGCTAAGCCCCAAAACGGTGTGTGTGTGTAATGATTACTCACCAACCTGTGACCTCAATATAAAAATGACACACTTCAACCAACTGCACACACTTTTTGAAGTGTTATGTGTGTGTACAGTATATGTGCATATCTGCCAGCATATGTTGTGCGTACAGTATGCGCATGCCTTGTTTGCATGTGTGTGTATTAATGCCTGGGCCTGTGTGCACACCTTTCCTCCTCCCTGCAACCCTTACCAAACCACCAAACAGTTTTCTTGTGGAAAGTTTAAAAAAAAGGGGAATAAAATATATTTACTGAACTTCATATTCTTGTCAAACATCATACTATACTTGTTGTACTCCTCCACATCCTCATTGATGGTTCCTGATCTGAGTATCCTGGAGGAACTGTTGTTTGTTGTTATGCTATGCTGTTGTGTGTGTCCTCCATTTTTGGCGGTGCCCAGACATATTGCCCTATTGGTCATATCAGGTGTGTGTGTGTTTGTTGTATATGCGTCGGAGGAGGCTGGTGGGGAGGACAGGCTCATTGTAATGGCTGGAATCGAATAAATGGAATGGTATCAAACAGATCAAACATTTGGAAACCACATGTTTGACTCCATTCCATTTATTCCATTCCAGCCATTACAATGATCCTGTCCTCCAATAGCTCCTCCCACCATCCTCCTCTGATGTGTGTGTGTTTGTGTGTGCGTGCGTGCGTGTGCGTGTGTGTGTGTGTATTAAGGAATGTTATGGAACATTTAATCAGCCTTGGCGGGAATGTGGTCGTTGTGACTGCCGTGGCAGTTGGAATGGAGGGCGGGTTTTTCCAATCTGTCTGCAGCACTGTGCCTGCTGCTGGTCACCTGCTCACAATTAGGACTGGATTTGGATATCTCCCCTGCTCTCCCCTTGCTGGCCTCTGCAATTACTGACTGGGCTGAGCCTCTCTATCACTGGTCTGGGAACAGTCATAGAGACACAGTGGGGTTGGAGCAGCTTGGTGTCAAAAGCCCCGTTTATACCTGGTTCTTATCACGACTCAGGATATGACCCAGATGCAGACACAAGAGGTGGATAGTTCGATTCTCAGAGTATTTAATATAACAAAGGGGTAGGCAAAAAGGCAGATTGAGGGCAGGCAGAGGTTCGTAAACCAGGTCAGAGTCAAGCAGGGTCAGGACAGGCAGAAAGGTCAGAACCGGAAAGACTAGAAAACAAAAACTTGAGAAACGGGGAAACATGCTGATAAGACCTGACAAAACAAGACGAACTGGCAACATACAAACAGAAAACGCATGTATAAATACACAGGGGATAATGGGGAAAATGGGAGACACCTGGTGGGGGTGGAGACAAGCACAAGACTGGTGAAACAGAACAGGGTGTGACAGTTCTAAAACCCGTCTGTTGTCCTGATCTCATCTACGTTCTGATCGCACCCACATTTGTCGACAGGTGTAGACAATCAAAAGACGCCTCGTGATCTGATTGGATCTTCCTGACCACCTCTGGAGGTAGTCGAAGAAGCATCTTGTATGGATAGCCTTGAAGTGTAAACGAATCTTAACAACGAAACCGTATACCTTTGGCCAATGTCTCGGTGTTCCCGCCCTCTCCAAAAAAATCACACTGGCCAGTTGAGGTAGTAATTATGGACAACAATACCTCTACAATTCCACCAGAATTAAGATCATGGTCTTCATTAAAACCAAGTCCCTACTGGCACAGTGGTCGGCTGCCACAGTCCAATTGAAATTAGATCACGTATATAGGAATGCAAATATTTATGAAGCGATATCATCCCGGATGAAAGATAAAGGGTTTCCCCATTCCCACGTCTAATGCCAGCGCAAAACCAAATATTTGAAAACATCGTACAGAAAGGCCAAGGACTGTAATAGCAGGAGTGGGAACGGGAGCGGGAGCGCTTTGTCAACTTTTTGGGTAATATGAATAGTCTAATTCAGTTGTCAGATATGAATACAATAGGCTACAGTGGTATTATAATACAGTGGCTTGTCTATGGAAATGTTATAAAAGTCCACTATGGCAATATCTAAAGGTACAGGTGGAAAATTATACCTTGCCATACGCTTGTCATATGCGCTTCTGCTCTGTCATATGCATCCCTAATACATTTGTTGTTCAGTTTAAATTCTGTAATGCTAGTATTTCATTCTATCAACCCTTCTATGAGTGAAAGAGACTGTTAATGAATTATCACTAATCAATGATTTGTAGTCAACTAAAACACGGTCGTTCTCCCTGCATGTTAATTTTTTTTGCCTTTGGTACTGTTTAGGCCTATGCTAAACAAAAATCAGACTCCTGATATTATATTCGGTGAATCTTTGAGCATTTTCTAGACAAATTGCTAGCAATAAAGTGCAGAATATATCCAAAATGATGTGTAAAGGTGCATAGCTTTCTGTAAGCATGAGAGGCCT
Source organism: Salvelinus namaycush (assembly GCF_016432855.1). Classification (NCBI taxonomy): domain Eukaryota; kingdom Metazoa; phylum Chordata; class Actinopteri; order Salmoniformes; family Salmonidae; genus Salvelinus; species Salvelinus namaycush. Next base: position 16,109,296 of record NC_052325.1, read on the forward strand.
CAACAACCACTGGGATTATTATTTAACCCTGCTGGGCATCTATGAACGTTTTAACATCTTGAATAACAATCTTGCTTTAATGACCACCCAGCACAGCCAGAAAAGGACTGGCCACCCCTCAGGGCCTGGTTCCTCTCTAGGTTTCTTCCTAGGTTCCTTCCTTTCTAGGGAGTTTTTAATAGCCTCCGTGCTTCTACATCTACATTGCTTGCTGTTTGGGGTTTTAGGTTGGGTTTCTGTAAAGCCCTTTGTGACATCTGCTGATGTTAAAAGGGCTTCATAAATACATTTGATTGATGGATTGATGTATAATACGAAGGATGTTTTAGGCTACTGTTAGACACTTTATTCCTCCATAGTATTTGCCATAGTATAGTGCTCCTTTGCACTTTTCATCCATTGCCGACCACTTTCACCCATTTTTAAAAATAATTTCACTGCGCTTCTTGCTATAGGTTATCATATTAGAGGTTCTTTGAAATACTAACTGTTGGTATGCTAATTCTTCTTAAGACCTGCCTAAACACAACCAATGCACCTAGGCCTACAAAGCTGTTTTACTGTTTTTAAAAGGATATATGATATAATATTTATTTGTATAGCTGTGGAAAGGTTGAGGATATTGGGACTATAGCCTATTACGCCCAGTCTTAAATTGTTGGATAAGAAATATAAGCTTTAACAATGAGAGTGTAAAACTATTAGCTATAAAAGTGTGCTGTTTTCTGTCAATTTATACAGCTTGTGTCAGGTTGCATTCATTTGCATACAGGGACAAGGAGGAACCAGGGAATCTGGTCACAATACGAATGCAATGGGCAGATAAGAGACACATATGTAGACCATGTGTAGACGCAACAAATCTCGATCAGGTAGTAATCGGATAATCTTGATTGGATGATGACAACCACATGTTAATGCATGGTGTAACCATGGCTAAAGAGGCAGATCAACTGACCATAAATCAGTCATGTCACTGATGATATCTACAGTGCCTTCAGAAATTATAAGAATTATTATTTCTATGGTATTCAAACCCCTTGACTTATTCCATATTTTGCTGCGTCCCAGCCTGAATTCAACATTGATTTCATAGATTTGTTTTCTCACCCATCTAAACACAATATCCCAAATTGAAAAAGTGAAAATGTGTTTTTTGAAGTTTTAGAATGACCTTTGGCAGCATTACAGCTGTGAGTCTTTATGGGTAAGTCTCTAAGAGCTTTGCACACCTGGATTGTATAATATTTGCACATTATTCTTAAAAAAATAGTTCAAGCTCTGTGAAGTTGGTTGTTGATCATTGCTAGACAGACATTTTCAAGTCTTGCCATAGATTTACAAGCCGATTTAAGTCAAAACTGTAACTAGGCCACTCAGGAACATTCAATGTCGTCTTGGTAAGCAACTCCAGTGTATATTTGGCCTTGTGTTTTAGGTTATTGTCCTGCTGAAAGGTGAATTTGTCTCCTAGTGTCTGTTGGAAAGCAGAGTTAAGCTGGTTTTCCTCTAGGACTATGAATGTGCTTAGCTCTATTCTGTTTCTTTTTATCCTAAAAAACTCCCTAGTCCTTTCCCGATGACAAGCATACCCATAACAAGCTTGAAAATATGAAGAGTGGTACTCAGTGATGTGTTGTATTGTAGTAGCCCCAAACATAACACTTTGTATTCAGGACTTAAAGGTAATTTCTTTGCCACATTTTTTGTAGTTTTAGTTTATTGCAAACAGGATGCATGTTTTGGAATATTTTTTATTCTGAACAGGCTTACTTCTTTTCACTCTGTCATTTAGGTTAGTATTGTGGAGTAACTATAATGTTGTTGATCCATCCTCAGTTTTCTCCTATCACAGCCATTAAACTCTGTAACTGTTTTAAAGTCACCACTGGCCTCAAAACATCATAGTTTCTGTCACACCCTGACCATAGAGAGACCTTGGTTCTCTATGGTGTAGTAGGTCAGGGCGTGACTAGGGGGTGATCTAGTATATTTATTTCTATGTTTGTGTGCTTGGTATGGTTCCCAATTAGAGGCAGCTGGTAATCGTTGCCTCTAATTGGGGATCATATTTTGTGGGATATTGTTTTGAGTTAGTGCATGTAGCACCTCTGATGTCACGGTTCGTTGTTTGTTTCCTTTTGTTTGGAAGTTTTGTGTAAATAAATATGTGGAACTTTAATCACGCTGCGCCTTGGTCTGTCTCTCCACACAACCTTGACAAGTACATGAGATGCTGTTGACTGTCAGGCGTTTAACTATTTTAGACTGGGTGCAAATTTGACCAACTAAAACCTAAAATGCACTCAGATACCCTTACAGCATGATACTGAATGTATTTCTCAAACCTGTTTGTCCCCTGGTCTTTGTACATCTGCAAGTAGCTTGATTTGTTCCGGCTTGTATTGCCCAGTCTTGAATAAGTCCTACACCCGTCACAACGTGATACACTTCTGTTTAGTCTTCGTATAATTCTGACGACAATTACCCCCAATTCCCCTAAACGCACGGCTATTACACGCTGAGTGACTTCATTCTATCGCTCGAACAAAAAGAGGTATAAAACAGCAGCATAGCAGCCCCGGATCTTGGCACTGGAGTGTTTTAGGAATCTGCTTGGTGAGAGGCCAGCTCTGGAGTCAGGAGCCACTGCGGTGAAACCAAAATGCAGACTGGCGGAGGCTGCAGCAGGTGCTACCTAAGGCAACTATTTTAATGGAAAACAGAGGGATGGATAATATACAGTGCCTTGCAAAAGTATTCATCCCCCTTGGCATTTTTACTATTTTGTTGCATTACAACCTGTAATGTAAATAGATTCTTATTTGGATTTCATGTAATGGACCTACACAAAATAGTCCAAATTGGTAAAATACAAAAATACAAAAACGGAAAGTGGTGCGTGCATATGTATTCACCCCCTTTGCTATGAAGCCCCTAAATAAGATGTGGTGCAACCAATTACCTTCAGAAGTCACATAACTAGTTAAATAAAGTCCACTTGTGTGCAATCTAATTGTCACATGATCTGTCACATGATCTCAGTATATATACACCTGTTCTGAAAGGCCCCAGAGTCTGCAATACCACTAAGCAAAGAGCACCACCAAGCAAGTGGCACCATGAAGACCAAGGAGCTCTTCAAACAGGTCAGGGACAAAGTTGTGGAGAAGTACAGATCAGGGTTGGGTTATAAAAAAATATCTGAAACTTTGAACATCCCACGGAGCACCATTAAATCCATTATTTAAAAATTGAAAGAATATGGTACCACAACAAACCTGCCAAGAGAGGACCGCCCACTAAAACTAATAGACCAGGCAAGGAGGGCATTAATCAGAACAGTAACAAAGAGACCAAAGATAACCCTGAAGGAGCTGCAAAGCTCCACAGCGGAGATTGGAGTATCTGTCCATAGGACCACTTTAAGCTGTACACTCCACAGATCTGGGCTTTAACGGAAAAGTGGCCAGAAAAAAGCAACGAGACAAAAATGTTGCTTTTTGGCCATCAAGGAAAATGCTATGTCTGGCACAAACCCAACACCTCTCATCACCCCGAGAACAACATCCCCACAGTGAAGCATGGTGGTGGCAGCATCATGTTTGATTTGTTCGATAAAGTTCATAATTTATGTCCAAACACCTCCTTTTTGTTAGCACGTTTAGCACAGTATTCCAAATTCATGACGCGCGATCACTAGGAGCAGACGAAAAGTCAAAAAGTTCCGTTACAGTCCGTAGAAACATGTCAAACGAAGTATAGAATCAATCTTTAGGATGTTTTTAACATAATTCTTCAATAATGTTCCAACCGGAGAATTCCTTTGTCTTCAGAAAGGCAATGGAACGCAAGCTAACTATCACATGAATGCGCATGGTCAGCTCGTGGCACTCTGGGAGAGACCTTACTCAATCTCCTCTCATTCGCCTCCACTTCACAGTAGAAGCATCAAACAAGGTTCTAAAGACTGTTGACATCTAGTGGAAGCCTTAGGAAGTGCAATATGACCCCATAGACACTGTGTATTTGATAGGCCAAGAGTTGAAAAACTACAAACCTCAGATTTCCCACTTCCTGGTTGGATTTTTCTCAGGTTTTTGCCTGCCATATGAGTTCTGTTATACTCACAGACATCATTCAAACAGTTTTAGAAATTTCAGAGTGTTTTCTATCCAACTCTACTAATAATATGCATATATTAGCAGCTGGGACTGAGTAGCAGGCAGTTTACTCTGGGCACGCTTTTCATCCAAATGTGAGAATGCTGCCCCCTATCCCAAACAAGTTTAATAAACACTGAGTATACCAAACATTAGGAACACCTTCCTAATATTGAGTTGCTTTTGGCCTCAGAAAAGCCTCAATTCGTCATGGCATGGACTCTACAAGGTGTCGAAAGCGTTCCACAGGGATGCTGGCCCAAGTTGACTCCAATCCTTCCCACAATTGTGTCAAGATGTCTGGATGTCCTAGTGGTGGACCATTCTTGAAACACACTGGAAACTGTTGAGTGTCAAAAACCCTGAAGCGTAGCAGTTCTTGACACACTCAAACTGGTGCACCTGGCACCTACCACCATACCCCGTTCGAAGGCACTTAAATCTTTTATCTTGTCCATTCACTCTCTGAATGGCACACATACACAATCCATGTCTCAATTGTCTTAAGGCTTAAAAATCCTTCTTTAACCTGTCTCCTCCCCTTCATCTACACTGGTTGAAGTCAATCTAACAGGTGAAATCAATAAGGGATCATAACCTTTCACCTGGATTCACCTGGTCAGTCTATGTCATGGAAAGAGCAGGTGTTTTATACACTTAGTGTATATTTATGTTTGTGGGAGGGAAAGCCTTGCATCTCCACAAGGATGAAGTTAAAGACATACTGTACGGTTGTACATTTCAGTTGAGTGGCCCTCATCAGCGTGTGATTTGCTGCCACTTCTCAGTGTAGTCTGTAGACATTGGAACCCATTGGGAACCCTCTAATGCTCCATTGGTACTGTTGACAGACTCACCTCATCGTAGGAGCAGCTGGAATGGGTTGGAAGGAAAAGTGTCATACCACACATGTCAGTAAGGCATTGTGTATCAAAGGCTATAGGAAACAATCAGGGGAACAGGAGGCTACGCGTTTCAAAGCTCAAACTCTGTGGGGTCTACTTTGTGACTTCAAAGGAATACCACAACCAAGAACATCATTCAGATCTTCCCCATCATTGCTTCAAAACAGTCAATATGAGGCCCGTCTCAGCACAGAGGGGAGATCATGGTGGAGAAATCAGGATACATCTGGAGGTAGAAAATACTGTTCCATGTTACATTGTGTTGCATTTGTACACTTCAATGCGTTAGGAAAACAGCAATCCTCTTGAGGACAATAATGTCAATGTGTCTTCTCTCTATGACCGTCCTTCTTATCTCTGGCTCTGTACACAAACACAAGTTTGGGTTTGCTCTCGGAAAATCCCTCTCAATCTCTTCCATCTGACAATAGAAGTGAGTAAAGAACCATCGAGATTGTGGCCAAAACGTGCCACGAATCACATGTGAAACACATCCATGATTCCCCAGTCTTGCAGGGGATGGATATCCACCTGGGATCCCTCCTGAGTAAGGAAAAAGAGAATGATGTGGAAACACACACACACACACACACACACACACACACACACACACACACACACACACACACACACACACACACACACACACACACACACACACACACACACACACACACACACACACACACACACACACACACACACACACACTGTTGGGTATCCTACTGGGATCCCTCCTTTCAGTCTTATTCACTGCAGCTGCTGCTAAAGACAGACGGTGGGAACATCAATACATAGTTAGTTGACAGATTCCTAAATGTATAAATAAGGCATTGCGGTGTAGACCACAATAAGAAGTTCAGGGAGATAAGGTATGTAGGATATAGTCTTGCCAGAAGTCATGGCCAGGTCTGTAATGAGCGTACGCACACGGCTGATTGCACTTAATTCAATGAAAATTATGACATATCCGGTAATTTACCGTGTGAAATTATTATTACATAACACCTGTTGTTATTACTGAGATGGAGGAGGAAGAACACACCTGGCATTTCATATCATACACAACTGTCAATCTCTCATAATACTTAATATATTATTTATTTCTCAGGATTATAACCTCTTTCTCCTTTAATCACTCTCTTTTTTAACCTTCCACACCCCCCTCTATCTCTCTTCTCTTCTCTCTCTACCTCTCATCCCTCGCTCCCTGCCACTTGTCTTTCCACCTCCCTAAGGACCACAGGCAGGGTGTATAAGGTTCCAGGGTTAGAGGACATAGTTATGTAATAAAGTATGGCTCCCTGAACGCCTGTTGAAAGGTTCCTGACAAAAAAAACCTTGTCTGCTAATTGGGCCTAGAGAATAATATATATATCTCTCTCTCTCTTTCTCTCTCTATATACACACTGAGTATACAACACATTAGGAACATCTACTCTTTCCAGAGGGTTAATGGGCAGCAAGACAAAAGATGTAAGTGCCTTTTGAACAGTTTCCCGTGTGTGTCAAGAAGAACACCTGCTCTTTCCATGACATAGACTGACCAGGTGAATCCAGGTGAAAGCTAGGATCCCTTACTGATGTCACCTGTTAAGTCCACTTCAATTAGTGTAGATGAAGGGGAGGAGAAGGTTAAAGAAGGATTTTTTAGCCTTGAGACAGTTGAAACATGGATTGTGTACGTATGCCTTTCAGAGGGTGAATGGGTGCCAGGCGAACCGGTTTGATTGTGCCAAGAACGGCAACGCTGCTTGGTTTTTCATGCTCAACAGTTTCCTATGTGTGTCAAGACTGATTCAGACCTTGGACACTAGATGAGAGGCCTCTCTGACCAATCACTGACAATAATTCATCAACTAATAAGGAGAGAAAAAAGTAGCAGCACCGCAGAGGACCTCGAGTCCTGGATCAGAACCCCCTCCTATGGGGGTTTTATTCAATAAGGCTGGTTACAGTACATCAGGGGTGTCAAAGTCAAATGGACGGAGGGCCAAATAAAAAATTTAGCTACAAGCCGAGGGCCGGACTGTTCGAATGTTCATTGAAAAATTTTTAAATGACGCATATAGTCTAGTGAACCTAATTGAACCTACTGAAAACCTAACAAATATATTCCAATATGATCAGATAAATAAAGCAATATTTTCTTATGGCTCTGTCAGTAATCTTTAATTTTCAACAGACACAAAAGACAAATTTCCTTTATATAAAAATCCCCATAACATGAACATTAAATGAAAGAAACCGGTATTCAAGGCACCATCAGTAGCCTATATTTTCTATTTTAGCAAAAGTGGGCTAAATTTACTTCAAAGAAAAAAACAATAATAGCAATTTTCTATCATCCACTCAACTGAAATATTTTTAAAATATAATTGGATTGAAATACAATAAAATAAAGTGCAAAAATCTAGCCTTTTGTAGCCTTTGTTCCATGTCCATATTCTTGTTTTTGTCCGCGTGTTTCGTTTCATAATGTCGTCTCAGATTATACTCTTTCAGTACCGCCACACTTTCTCCACACAGAAGACACACAGGTTTTCCAGCTACCTCCGTGAACATATACTCCGACTCCCACCTTGTTTGAAACCCCCGGTTCTCAGTGTCCACCTTCCGTTTTGCCATTTTTGATGGGTATCTGAAAGTTAATTTTACTGTGATGCTGACGACTGCTGTGCCAATAAATATTGAAATGAAGCAGCCTACTGCTCGGTGCGTCACCGTTGCATTGTGGGAAATGTAGTATTGGTGCGTGTAAAAGATCTGCGGGCTGCCGGCTTGCTGCGGTCTGCGGGCCGGTTCTAATAATAAATCAAGATCATCCCAGGGGCCGTAAAAAACCTTCTCGCGGGCCGGATGTGGCCCGCGGGCCTTGACTCTGACATATGTGCAGTACATGGTCAATATCATCCCCTTTGACAACCACCCAAGGCTGTTCTGGGATGTGATGTCTTTCCGTAAGGGTATCTATATGTAGCTGGAATACTGTTAGGAGAAATGTTTTGCTTAAATGGTTCTTCTTTATCTTTCATCAAGATTAACCTCAGATGCTGCAGAGACAGCATGGAGTACTTTGTGATCGTGCACTGTGTGTGAATAGCTGTGATGCTTTAATTTAGAAAACGTGCAGAAGTATTATTAAGGTTGTATTTATGATATCCGGATTTGTGTGTGTGAATGTCTTTGTGTGTGAGAGAGAGATTAAAGCCCATGGAAGCTCATATCTTCCTGCTAGCATGTTATTCTGGCACAGGCTGCATATACGGAGCCACCTGTCCCCTTCCACCCTTCTACCCCATCTCTCCTCCCATTCCCCCTATCCCATTGCACCCTGTAACTGTTTCCCCAGAGCAGAGCTGCAGTGAGTTTCCGGCTCCGGGCGGCTCCGGACTGAAGGGCGGCTCATGACTGGCGGGCGGCTCATGACTGGCGGGCGGCTCATGACTGGCGGGCGGCTCTGGCGGATCCTGGCTGGCGGGCGGCTCTGGCGGATCCTGGCTGGCGGGCGGCTCTGGCGGATCCTGGCTGGCGGGCGGCTCTGGCGGATCCTGGCTGGCGGGCGGCTCTGGCGGATCCTGGCTGGCGGGCGGCTCTGAAGGCTCAGGACAGACGGGCGGCTCTGACGGCTCAGGACAGACGGGCGGCTTTGACGGCTCAGGACAGACGGGCGGCTGCGACGGCTCAGACGGCGCTGGGCAGACGGGCAGCGCAGGCGGCGCTTGGCAGACGGACAGCTCAGACGGCGTTGGGCAGACGGGCAGCGCATTCAACGCTGGGCAGACGGCAGACTCTGGCCGGCTGAGGCGCACAGTAGGCCTGGTGTGTGGTGCCGGAACTGGGGGTACTGGGCTGAAGACACGCACCACAGGGCGAGTGCGTGGAGGAGGAACAGGGCTCTGGAGACACACTGGAAGCCTGGTGCGTGGTGTTGGCACTGGTGGTACTGGGCTGGGGCGGGGAGGTGGCGCCGGATATACCGGACCGTGCAGGCGTACTGGCTCCCTTGAGCACCGAGCCTGCCCAACCTTACCTGGTTGAATGCTCCCCGTAGCCCGACCAGTGCGGGGAGGTGGAATAACCCGCACTGGGCTGTGTTGGCGAACCGGGGGCACCATGCGTAAGGCTGGTGCCATGTATGCCGGCCCGAGGAGACGTACTGGAGACCAGACGTGTTGAGCCGGCTTCATGGCACCTGGCTCAATGCCCAATCTAGCCCGGCCGATACGAGGAGCTGGAATGTACCGCACCGGGCTATGCACACGTACAGGAGACACCGTGCGCTCTACCGCATAACACGGTGTCTGCCCGTACTCTCGCTTCCCACGGTAAGCACGGGGAGTTGGCGCAGGTCTCCTACCTGACTTCGCCACACTCCCTTGTAGCCCCCCCCCCAATACATTTTTGGGCTTGACTCTCAGGCTTCCAGCCTCGCTTCCGTGCTGCCTCCTCATGTCCGCCTCTCGGCTTTAGCTGCCTCCAGCTCTTCACGAGGGTGGCGATATTCTCTCGGTTGTGCCCAAGGTCCCTTACCGTCCAGTATTTCTTCCCATGTCCAGAAATCCTGTGTTCGCTGCTCCTGCTGCTGCTTATCACGCTGCTTGGTCCTGGTATGGTGGGTAATTCTGTCACGATCGTCTTTCTGTGGAAGAGAGGACCAAGGCGCAGCGTGATACGAATACATCTTCTTTTAATATAACGAAGACGAAACAAACACTTTTACAAATATACAAAAACAACAAACGACCGTGAAGCTACAAACCTACGTGCACACATGCAACATAGACATAGACAATTACCCACAACCTACCTAATGCCTATGGCTGCCTTAAATATGGCTCCCAATCAGAGACAACGATAGACAGCTGTCTCTGATTGAGAACCATTCCAGGCAACCATAGACTTACCTAAACACCTACACTGAACACAACCCCATGAACTCTACAAAAACTCCCTAGACAATACAACCACCCAAGACGAGACAAACACACACAAACATCCCCAATGTCACACCCTGACCTAAAATAATAAAGAAAACAAAGGTAACTAAGGCCAGGGCGTGACAGTCTCTGTCTGTCTTTCTCTCTCTATCTTGTATTTCAGTCTCTCAATCTCTGTATGACTCTCTCATCAAGTACTGTATATGTTCCTAATTTTGTCTTTCACTCTATCAATAATGTTGCTCTCTCTCGCCTTACCTCCCTCCTCCCCTCCCTCCATCCCGCTCTCTCTTCCCCTCTCTCTTTGTTCCTCTTTTGTGGCAATGGCATTGAGGGTATTTCAAGAGGCCCTTCATCATTCTTCACATCTTTGTCTCAGTTGAGAAAATATGAGGGCAATATTGTTCCGCCACATCTTATACGCAGCTTCTCCAAACGAAGAGGAGAAAAAGATGCCATAGAGAGTCTATTTGTCATCATGCTTTGGGCTGAAACCACAGATTATACAGATAATTCCACACATGGAACCTCTGAGAATCAAGCGAAAATATGTTTTTTTTTCTTTTTTGCAGAGATGGCATACCCATCTCTTCTCCCTGTCAGTCAGAGTGTAGGCTTATACAGTGGCATTGTGCTTTTTAACGTTCCTATTGGATTATTCACAATCGTTTTTTGGCAGATCTAGTGGATCTTTGAAGAAGCTTGCTATACATGTACTCACGTCTCCAGGTAATGCTGGTGTTTGTTTCAAAACCTCTCTTAGTCCCCTGAGCAGCACCTGTTCGTGAAAGCCAAACGATACGCAACATAAAACGCAACATAAAAAACACGTGAAGAGCCCAGTGATTACTTGGAATTCACGGTAACACTTTACTTAACATCCAGCATCATAACCATGTCATAATAGGTCATAACAGCTGACATAACTTGTCATAACCTGTTAGAATATGGTCATAACACTGCCATGACACATATTTAGACCTGTTTTGACATATATTACGTTATTTTATAGCTGGTTATGACACCTACATAAGAGTGTCAAAACCCACAAAAACCTACCACACAAGGCAAAACATTCCATTACACCATAGCTAAACTGTATGTTTGTTATATTAAAAAATATATATTTACCATATTCAATTATCATTGTAATTTCGTGCACATTGATGTCAGACATACACATACCCCAATGCTCTGTTGCTGATGACTGGGATGAATGCAGGAGAAGATTTCCGGAGCAGGACAAAACTCCCTATTTTTTACTGATGACTGACATAAGGGCATGTACATGATCAGCCTATCTGGTTTATATGATTATGATGGTCATAATGCTTACTGACAGTGTCAAAGTGTATTTTCTTAGTGTGTTTTCATAAATTCGCTCTGGCTATCTACTCCGATTTCCGAGCACTCTCCTCTGAGTGTACCTGTGCCAGAGCGCAGAATAACTGATGCATTTACGAACACTCAACACCTGTTGAATATGGCCGGTGTCAGTAAATATTGGTAAATAATCGTAATTAAATTGTTGCCAGCAGCACAATTACAGTCGCCAACACTCTGGATAACATGAAAACAGCCTAACCAGCTCTGCTAGGGAGAGTAAAATGGTCAGAGTGAGGTGATAGCCACGTAGCTTGGGTGCTTGACTGGCGTTGTGAGGTCAGAACGCTGGGATCAACCCTGCTTCTTGGCCAGTGTCCAGTGTGCGCTCTGAACGCTCCGAGAGCGAACGCTCTGAATTTACCAACTGACAATCTGAATTTACAAATGCCCACTCCAGTGCCACTCCAGATTGAATTTACGAACACACCCTTAGTCCAAGTAAAGTGACACAGGATGGTCATAATGTTTCATGACAGTGTCATAAAGTGTATTTTCTACAAGTTATTTAAAATATGATGAAAAAAACATAACTATAAATTGTCACGTCTGCACCCGCTCTTCCCCCCTGACGCTCGAGGGCGCCAGGCTCCCCAGCATTGCGCACTCCTGCCACCATCATTACACACACCTGCCTTCCTCCCATCACGCGCATCATTTGATTATTGGACTCACCTGGACTCAATCACCTCTGTCAGTACCTTCCCTATATCTTTCTGGTTCCCCGCTCTGTTCCCTGCTACTGCATTAATTGTTGTTTTGTACCCGTGTGCTGACGGTGTTTTTGTCTTGGTCTTTGTCTTACCAAATTCACTGCACACCTCGCTACATGTTTGGCTAGTTTTCATCTTAGTTGTGTGCTTCCTTACAGCAACAACAACAATCCATCTGTGTCTTTGGAAAGGTTGTGTGCTTTTTGTTGGGTTTTGTCTTCAAGTTGACCCATTGTGTTCTGTGATTCATGTACTGTACCACTGTTCATTCAGCGCCAGCTACACCGGCCAACACTATGAGTGTTCCACCACATTCAGACATGGGGAAACTCAGAGAGTTCATCTCTAAACCAAATGTTGCACTGTCTTTGATATTTAGGTGAGCGATTTTCCATGCTGCAGATACTGTGGATTCTGGAGATGACATGAGCATGGTGTGTGTCTGTTATTTGGTTTTGCCCATAAATGTGTTACGTAAAGAATTATTGTATCTGCTTTAGCTATGGTCAAGGCCTTCTGTCTTTGTTTAACTAACCTGTGTCTTGTTGTCAGAAGACATACGTAAACATTTTGCTCTGATGTAATCATGCAGGATATTGTATTATTGTGTTTTGTGATGGTTGTGTGATTTCTGTTGCGCCTTGATTAGCTTGTATTGTTCTGCCATTGTGTGGACTCACCATTCTCTCTGTCATTCATACGTGTGTGTGTGATTGTTTGTGTGTGTGTTTGTGTGCACGTATGTGTGTGTGCTTGTCCGTGTGCTATAGCATGTCTAGTTTTTAGGGTGTCTAACGTGTAGGGTGTGCTGTGTGTGCTTGCTATAGCATGTCTAGTGTGCAGGGTGTGCTGTGTGTGTGTGTGTTATAGCGTGTGTAGGGTGGTGTGTGTGTGTGTATGTGTGTGTGTGTGTGCTATAGCGTGTGAAGGGTGTGCTGTGTGTGTGTGTGTGTTATAGCGTGTGTAGGGTGTGTGTGTGTGTGTGTGTTATAGCGTGTGTGTGTGTGTGTTATAGCGTGTGTAGGGTGTGTTGTGTGGTGTGTGTGTGTGTGTATGTGTGTGTGTGTGTGCTATAGCGTGTGAAGGGTGTGCTGTGTGTGTGTTATAGCGTGTGTAGGGTGTGTGTGTGTGTGTGTGTTATAGCGTGTGTGTGTGTGTGTTATAGCGTGTGTAGGGTGTGTGTGTGTGTGTGTGTTATAGCGTGTGTAGGGTGTGTTGTGTGGTGTGTGTGTGTGTGTATGTGTGTGTGTGTGTGTCATAGTGTGTGTAGGGTGTGCTGTGTGTGTGTGTGTGTGTGTTACAGCGTGTGTAAGGTGTGCTGTGTATGTAGGGTGTGCT
>NC_052325.1:16132737-16155237 GCF_016432855.1 Salvelinus namaycush
GTGTGTGTGTGTGTGCTAGTGTGTGTAGGGTGTGCTGTGTGTGTGTGTGTTATAGAGTGTGTGTGTGTGTGTGTGTGTGTGTGTGTGTGTGTGTGTGTGTGTGTGTGTGTGTGTGTGTGTGTGTGTGTGTGTGTGTGTTATAGCGTGTGTAGGGTGTGTTGTGTGTGTGTGTGTGTGCAGGGTGTGCTGTAGGTGTGTGTCTTATAGCGTGTGTAGGGTTTGTTTGTGTCTCTGTTGTAGTTTGTGTAGGTGTACTGTGTGTGTGTGGGTGTGTGTTATAGCGGGTGTAGGGTGTGCTGTGTGTGTGTTATAGTGTGTGTATTGTGTGCTGTGTGTGTGTTATAGCATGTGTAGGGTGTGTGTTATTGCGTGTGTAGGGTGTGATCTATATTTTTAGGATGATCTGAAACTTCCCTCCTGTCATCCCTTATCGGTTCGCGTGATCTCACATATAATGAGGTTATTTATCACTGAGAGGTGTGAGGCCACCAGCAGGGTGCGCACACACACACACACACACACACACACACACACACACACACACACACACACACACACACACACACACACACACACACACACACACACACACACACACACACACACACATATTCAGAGTGTGCGGCTTCTCTCCCTCTCACAAATCCAGTGCTTCTTTCTCACAATCCCGGCTGCACGGAGTACAATACAGTCCTGTTTTTCCCACACAACCTACCCGTCAAGATGTGCTGATTGCCTCAATGGAGTCTTGACCTCCGACTTGTTTTAGTTGTTGGTCCCTTTGAGTGCCTTACATGCCCCTGATGACGTATGTTTTCAAAGGGTTAGGTTATAAGTATCATACGTCATTAAGGCGTCTGGACTCTGATCGCTGTGGTATGACATTCCTCCACTAAATGTAACAACAGATTTTCACTGAAAAAACAATATTTTGCTGCAAAAGGACCCCAGTGTTGCACACACACGTTTACCGTAACAGAGATACAAGATAGTGATGCAAATTTGCAATGTACGTCAAACAGGTGTGGACACAGATGTGGATCATCTGTGTCGGTGATTGCATAGGTGTGTCTGGGAGGGGTTTTATGTGCATTAGTGAAGCTTAGGACTGAAGAATAAAATAGAGGAAGTGGTTGACCCATTTACCTGCAACAGAAGGAGAGGAAAAAACTCTGATGAACTGCGCAAATATTTTAGGGAACATTCCATACCTCATATTTTCCACTGTGCCGTCTTGGGTCATCAGTGTTCCTCATGGACATTATTTTTTCCCTTCACCCAGTCGGACATGAGACTCTACCTGCCCGTCACATGATACAGCTCAACCAATAGAATAGTGTTAAAGGTTTAGAGGCCATCTGGTTTTCCCCATCATGATGCTGAAAATGTGTATAATATATAATTTAACTCATGAAATTGTAACAAATTCCTTTACAGTGACAGCATGATCCCTGCTACTTGAATTTGTTGTATTTAAATGATGGTTTGACAAAGGACATAAATAATATTTTGAGGTTTAAGACCACACATTCATCAATAGTTTCTATCGATTCATCAATAATCATACTGTAGATTCCCAAAGTGGCATAGTCCCCTTGCTGTTTGGATGTTGACCTGAAAAGGAACAGTAGGACTTCATAATAACCAGTCCATTCCAGGCATTAGCAGATGAAAACGGCTTTGGAAAAGAAGACGGAAAAAAGCTAAATAATTTTCTTTTTCCATTCTTCAAAATCTCAACCTGGTCCAAGTGGGGAAACTTACAAAGCTGTGACTTGGGTGATCTGCAAAATACCATCCGCTTCTGGCTTCGGCAGCAAATGTTTTCCACCTCCCCATAGACCTACAGGCAAACAGACACCAAAAGAAAACAAAGAAAAAAATATATTACCCTAAATTGCTAACATTTTGATTCAATATTGTGCGTTTTTGGCCAGGTGTGTCTTGTTTTGGCGTTGACGGTTAAGGTCGTTTGGTTAGTTTGTGGAATGTTTTTCCACTCGACTCAAGGTGATTCTTCTCCACAGTCACAGAGGATGAGTTTATAAATCAGTTAATGGATGAGAGAGGCTGAACAGCCAGAAGGAGACACACACGCACGCAGGTCTAGACACACATCAGCACGTCTACACATAATCTGCGCCCTGAGTGTGTGTGTGTGTGCATATGTGTGTGTTTGAGCGCTTCTTTTGACATCCACCCTGCCCATGCCCTGTATGTGTGTTTGTGTGTGTGTGCGAGTATGTGTGATGGTGTACGTGTGTGTGCATGTGTGTGTGTGTTTGAGTGCTCCATTTGACCTCGCCACTGCCCTGAATGTGTGTGTGTGTGTGTGTGTATATGTGTGTGTGTGTGTGTGTGTATGTATATGTGTGTGTGTGTGTATGTGTGTGTGTGTGTGTGTGTGTGTGTGTGTGTGTGTATGTATTTTTATGTATATGTGTGTGTGTGTGTGTGTGTGTGTGTGTGTGTGTGTGTGTGTGTGTGTGTGTGTGTGTGTGTGTGTGTGTGTGTGTGTGTGTGTGTGTGTGTGTGTGTGTGTCCATGTGTGCGTGAGTGAAGTTTTCCGGCTGCATGGCTCTGGTTGGCAGGTGGGCCTGATGATGTGGTGAAAGGCTATAAAATGGAGGATGGGAACGACCAATCGGTGATTACTAAAGCAGAACGACTACAACGTGTCTGACCTACATGGTACTGAACTCAGCCACTGAAATATCACATTTTCCCCTTTCAGGAAGGGAGAGGGAGAGCGGAAAATACCAGATCATCTGCCATCACCATAGGGTTAGGGGTCAGGGTCAAGGATAGCTCCAGACAGCGTCGGACAGGTAGATGGCTATCTTGAATGAAACCAGGAAACATTCCACTGCAGGATAGCTGGACAGCATGGAGAAGGCCTGGAGACAGTGAACACAGGAAATGTATTAAGAATGGAAATGAGATATGTTATGGAAACAGTTATCTTGTCATACATCATTTATCTTCCCCGGAGTATGGGGATCATTGACTAGATTGGATGAAAACTGCTTCTCAGAATCAAATCAAAGGCACCTGTCTCACTTCAGAGGTCTCACAGCATTTTAGAGTATTTTTGCCATTTTTGTTGGCACATACAGTATTTAGTCCATCCCCTGCATTTTTACCCTCCCTCCCTCTTTCTCTCCCTCCCTCCCCCTTTTCCCTCCCTCTTTTATCACTCTATCTTCTCTCCCTCCTCCCTCTCTCTCTGGCCACCTATTCTGTGCCCAGTACAGAGGGACAGAGGTGGTATTGTGCTGTACAGAGAGAGTTTCCTCTGACGTCCCCCTGAAGTTCTCCCGAGGCTTGGACATGGCTTTTACAGCAGAGACATAGTTATGTAAGCCGAGCTCAGACAATGCCCCCCTGTACTAACTGTTCTGTCTCTTCCTGTGTCTTCAACACTGATTACACTCAGACTATAGGGGCAGGGAGATTGGAGGGAGGAGATGGGAGGGAGGTGGAGGAAGGTAGGCGGAGGTGGATGAGGTGGAAGGAGGTGGAAAAAGGTGGAAGGAATTGGAAGGAGGTGGAAAAAGGTGGAAGGAATTGGAAGAAAGAGGAAAAAGGTGGAAGGTAGAAAAAGGTGGGAAAAGGTGGAAGGAGGAAAATGTGGAAAAATGTGAGAGAAGGGAGAAGGTGGAAAGAGGTGGAAGAAGGAGTAAGGAGGTGGAAGAATTTGGGAAAATGTAGAAAAAGAAGGAAAAGGTGAAAAATTATGGAAAATGTGGAAAAGGAGGTAGAAGGAGGAGGAAAAAGGTGGAAGGTGTCACACCCTGACCTTAGAGATCCTTATTTATTCTCTATGTTTGGTTGGGTCAGGGTGTGACTCGGGTGGGAAAATCTATGCTTTCTATTTCTTTGTTGTTTTGCCGAGTGTGGTTCCCAATCAGAGGCAGCTGTCTATCGTTGTCTCTGATTGGGGATCATATCTAAGTTGTGATTTTCCGTTTGGGTTTTGTGGGGTGTTATTTTCTGTTTAGTGTCTGACAGAACTGTTCACTTTCATTTTTGGATTTGTTATTTTTGTTTGAGTGTTTCTTGTAAATAAATATCATGAACACTTTCCACGCTGCGCTTTGGTCCACTCTTCCTTCCACCGACGACGAGCGTTACAGAAGGAGGTGGGAAAAGGTGTAAGAAGGAGGGAAAGGTGGAAAAAGGTGGGAGGTTGAAAAAGGTGGAAGAAGGAGGAAAAGGTAGAAAAAGTTAGGAGGTGGGAAAAGGTGTAAGGAGGCGGCAGGTAGTCTAGCGATATAGAACGGTGGGCCAGTAACCGAAAGGTTGCTGGTTTGAATCTCTGAGGCAACTATGTGAAAAATATATTGATGTGCCTTTGAGCAAGGCACTTAACCCTAATTTCTCCTGTATGTCGCTCTGGATAAAAGCTTCTGCTAAATGACTCAAATGTAATGTAATTTAAATGGTAGGTGGAAAAGGTGGAAGTAAGAGCAATAGTTGGAGAGGTTGAACAGAGGGATGATGCTCTACATTGACCTCTGGACCTGGCGTATGTCCATTTCCTGGAACATTCAGCCCTCAGATGAACCCTGACACACCTGTCTATGGCTGGTTTACTATACAGGACAAAGACAAAGAAAGTAGGTCAGTATGATCCAAAAATATTATTACATTTTAATCTACATTTTTATAACTACAGCCATTTTGTGATCTGACTAAATCCATAGTCTTTGATGTCTAATGGAAATGAACCAGACATTATTTTTTCATATTTTGTTCTGAATCTAGGTGTTTTTCTTGTTTATAACCCCTGAATTATAATATTTAAAGGCAAGTAGACTGTATAACCACAACACATATCTGTCTTTATGGATATTGATGAATGAAGCCTGTGAACTCAAATATGAAGGTGTGTAGGGACTTCCTGTTTGAATAGCCCTACCCCCTCTGGCCGAGGCCTCGTTCCTGTCTCGTGTGATGGCATGTGGGATGGAACCTCAGTGCCAGAGGGCCGGAGCTCCTAGAAACACACACATACACACATCCATGAACACACTTCGCATTCCAGCGGCCTGGTTCTGGCAGAACCGTGCAGGATGACTGACTGCTGACAGTCTGGACCCAGACATAAACACACATGCACACACTTAGTCACATGCGTACGCTCACACACACACATGTGCGTGCACGCACCCACCCACGCACGCACACACACTGTGCCCAATGGTTGTAAACATTGATGGATGAGTCTGCAGTTGAAAGGCGTTTTTATGATGCTGCCCTACTACTGTATACCAGCACGTGTTTGTGATGCTGCCCTACTACTGTATACCAGCACGTGTTTGTGATGCTGCCCTACTACTGTATACCAGCACGTGTTTATGATGCTGCCCTACTACTGTATACCAGCACGTGTTTGTGATGCTGCCCTACTACTGTATACCAGCATGTGTTTATGATGCTGCCCTACTACTGTATACCAGCACGTGTTTATGATGCTGCCCTACTACTGTATACCAGCACGTGTTTGTGATGCTGCCCTACTACTGTATACCAGCACGTGTTTGTGATGCTGCCCTACTACTGTATACCAGCACGTGTTTATGATGCTGCCCTACTATTGTATACCAGCACGTGTTTATGATGCTGCCCTACTACTGTATATCAGCACGTGTTTGTGATGCTGCCCTACTACTGTATACCAGCACGTGTTTGTGATGCTGCCCTACTACTGTATACCAGCACGTGTTTGTGATGCTGCCCTACTACTGTATACCAGCACGTGTTTGTGATGCTGCCCTACTACTGTATACCAGCACGTGTTTGTGATGCTGCCCTACTACTGTATACCAGCACGTGTTTGTGATGCTGCCCTACTACTGTATACCAGCACGTGTTTGTGATGCTGCCCTACTACTGTATACCAGCACGTGTTTGTGATGCTGCCCTACTACTGTATACCAGCACGTGTTTGTGATGGGTTACTGTACATGTTGCCAAAATGCCATGTTTGGGGACGTGATCATAGTAGGCATGTTACCTCACGTGTTGGATGTAGTGGCCAAAGATGCACGTGTTCGTGACGTGTTTTGGGGATTGGTACAGTAGAAATGAATGGAGATTGTGTGAGAGAGGGATGAGAGCAGAAGACTCTTGAATATTGGACTTGTGGGACACCCCTCTTTTCAAATTTTCCTCATACCTCCATTTTTGCAAGAGACTCTTACATCACTTTGGGCTAAATGAAGAGAGCGGTAACGAGTGGTAGAGTGAGGGATATGAAAGGAAGGAGAGAAAGAAAGAAAGGAAGGAAAGAGAGAATAAGTGCAATGAAAAATCAGCAAGGGCCTTAGGGATGGAAAAGACTGCCATTGCAGAAAAAAACAAATGGAAAAAGAGAAAGAATGAAAGGGGGGGATGAGAGAGAGAACACGAAAGAGAACGAAAGAGAGAAAAAGAAAGGGCCAGAGAGACCGAAGAGAGAGCGAGAGTGGGTGTGACGCCAAGTTAAAGAGCGCAATTCTATGTGGGTGAGAGAGGGAGCGAGAAAAACAGAAAGGGGGTGTGTCCGCCTCCGTCTGTCCCCTCCCTCTGTAGGTATAGATGCTGCAGGCTGGTCTCCCTGCATCTCGGAGCACAGCACAGAGCCCCAGAGCATCAAGCCTTTCTGCCTCAGACACAGCCTCAGCCAGAGCCTGTCCAGTGTGCTGCACTAGTCCTGAGACCCACCAGCTCAGAGAAGTAGTCCAGACACCAGAGTCAGCATAACTCACAGAGAACTAGGATAATTACTTTACTATCCTAGTTCTACTATCCTAGTTCTACTGTTCTAGTTCTACTGTTCTAGTCATGTACAAGGCTCAGTCTGTGAACTAGTCCAGGGCTGGTTGATATTTACTCTGTGAAAGTTCTCCAATACTGTAGTCCAGTAGCTCACCTTAGTCCTCCTCTTAGTTCTGAACTGAGATTATTAAGTCTTCAGTCAACTGCATCTAGTGAGAGCCACCAGCCAGTCCTTTGTACCTGAGACCGCTGCAGATCACCTACCACCATGCAGCTCTCACACACCTTCCTCATCTTCCTCTTCCTCCTTTTCATCGTCGGGATTGCACTGGCCGGCTCGTCCACGGCTCGGAGAAGCAGAGGTAGGTGACATCTGTATCACCATCATTGCCGTCTAAAACCTTTACAGTCAACTCCTAAGAAATGCAATGTTAATGGAATTGCTTTGCTTGTACAAACTGAAGCATGCAGATACAACAAAATGAAAAAGACTTGAATTAGAACTGAAGAACGCCAATGCAGAGCTTGCAGTTATACAATATGCACTTATCAGGAGTCCACTTTACATCACATAGCATGAATATATGTTGTTATGGGAATTATGTCATGCAAATTATAGACTATTGAGTTTTGCAAAGAAAGTTAGCCTCAGATTATATAAATAAAATGTGAATGAAATGCATGTGGACATGCAGTTGAATGAAATGTGGACACCCATGCACATTATATGATTGCAATGCATTTGATGATGCTGACTGCTCAGGTTCATGAAGAATTGTTGCACCAAACTGTACAGTATTGGTGACTGGTATCTTATCACGATCAGACACAGTTAATTCGTAGTAGACAGTTTAGATGAATCCTGTAGTGATTATGGGTTCAGATAATATTGCTAGACATTATTGCTGTGTTGAATCTGAAACTGCCAAGTGGCTGATATTAAAATCCTTCCGCTGAAACTATGCCCAATGTTATGAAACTTTTGCTCCATTACATGGTCCAAACCAAGGTGACGATTTCATTTTCATGCTATGTGGTTGTGGTATAGGACTCTGCATACTATGCAGCATGATGAATGGTACGCAATTGTTATTATATGTTGGATGGTATGTCCTGCAGGTGTTGCCGTGACAACCACAGGTGGCCGTTGCCTTGTCACACATTGCCAGGAAGGCCAGTGAATCTGATGTGTGCCTAGAAGCATGCACCCCGGTTCCTCATAAAGTTTGCCCTATTGTGCTACAATGTCAAATACACTACACTACTGTAGGTCTACTGTACATCATGCTGAAAATGGATGGACTGTCTTTAGTTGACCTGGAGCAAGGTGTTCCAATTCACAACAGGCCATGTCCAAAATTGTGCTTGTGCTGTTTTTATGAGCCACGTGAGTTTGTCCCATTTCTATGAAACAAGGTGGGCAGGCGAGGATGAGAGAGGTTAACTGCTGCCAGAGATCTGTATATAATGACGAGATGCTCATGTCTCCGTCCTAACAATGGCAGTCGTTGTCCTAAAGGCAGAAAGGCAGCCGACAAGCTTAGGTCTGCATATTAAGCCCATAGAAATACATTGGGCTTATTTTGGACAGATTTTGGCATTAGTGAAACGTCTCGCTTTGCCTCTTCCTCTCTGCTGCTGCTAATAGTGTTCAGTCTGCACTAATGAAAGTGTTTCCAGGTTACAGGTCAGGGTTGTTGGTAGTTTGGCCCTTGTTAGAATGTGCCATGAGCTTGTCCAGAAGTGTGCCAGGTGCTTGTCTCACCTTTGAGACAGAACATGTGTTTTTATTGCAGTTTAATTATTTGAAATTCAAGTGAAATAGATAGAACAGTAGACATTACAAAGAAATAGAGGCATTTAAAATGTCATATTATGGCTGTACAGTGTTGTAATGATGTGCAAATAGTTAAAGTACAAAAGGGAAAATAAATAAACATAAATATGGGTTGTATTTCCAATGGGGTTGTTTCTTCACTGGTTGCCCTTTTCTTGTGGCAAATCTTGCTGCTGTGATGGCACACTATGGTATTTCACCCAATAGATATGTGAGTTTATCTACATTTGATTTGTTTTCAAGTTATTTGTGGGTCTCTTTCTATATCTGTCTCTCCCTCCTCTCACTTTTATCTGTCTGTCTGTCTGTCTGTCTGTCTGTCTGTCTGTCTGTCTGTCTGTCTGTCTGTCTGTCTGTCTGTCTGTCTGTCTGTCTGTCTGTCTGTCTGTCTGTCTGTCTGTCTGTCTGTCTGTCTGTCTGTCTGTCTGTCTGTCTGTCTGTCTGTCTGTCTGTCTGTCTGTCTGTCTGTCTGTCTGTCTGTCTCAGCAGTTAGTTATTTTTAAACATGTTTTAAATGGGGCCATAAAATGGAATCTGTTTAATATGGGAATCAGCCCTGTTTTGAGGGATCACTCTGATTAGGATTTTCACAACAGTCACGGGAAACTCTGCCATGCTGTCCCATTAACCCACACCCGCTCTGCCGCATACACAAGGGTCACACACACACGTGCACACACACACACACACACTATATATATATACACGCAGTGTGTTTTAGTTTAATTCTGGCTCCCGTTTCCCATGTCTCCACAGTGCCGCCACACTGTTTTCTGTGAATTAAAGTTGGGCACTTTGAAAACTTTGATGCTAATAAAGCTGATTTTAAGTGAGTGAGACTACAGAGGGGAGTCGGTTAGAAGGGCAAGCACTGTGGAAAAACTGTGACATTGGCTTACAGACAGTTCCACAGTGTGTTGTTAGCTGAAGTTGGCTTACAGACAATAACATTGAGATTGGATGAACGAGTGTAACGTGAGTTTGCTTTGGAAGTCTGCCAGAGGTGGGTGTGGCTCTTCATTTTGGCATGTGTTCCCTGTCCTTAGTTGGAATATGTTACGTCAAGTTATCTCTGGCTGAAGTGACCTCAAATACAGACTCCGGATCAATTTGTTGATGTGCTTTATACTTCTTTGTGCATGTTAGGTGTATGTGCTCTAACAGCCTGAGAGATGGAGGGATGGATGAGAGAGGTTTAGAAAGATGGAGGGATGATTAGAGAACAATGGAGTGCCGGAGAGATGAAGGGAGGGAGAGTTAGTGAAAGGGAGAAATTGAGTTTTGCTACCAGAGAAAAGAAAACAGCCATATGTGGGAGATATAGTATGAGATCAGGGGGACCAGTGCAGGGGATAGCGTGGGAGCCTTAGCCCAGGCACGGCTTGCTCCAGCTGGGCTGTGAGGTAAAGCTCCCCCTGAGAACCCGGAGCATGGCTGAGCTGGCCCATGACCGAGGGTGTGGTGTAGTGGTGTGGAGCCCACTATAGCGTATCAAATCCCCTCTCCCCCATCCCGCATTGGAATTTTGTGACAGGTGAGGTATGCTTGTCATTTCTTACCACCAAGCTGTTTCTGTTTTTCTCAAAGTTGACTCTTTTTGTTTGGAGGCAGAACCATTCCAAACACTGTTTCTTCTAGTTGGCATGGACAAGAGAGATTTTTTACACTTCATTGAATTAAATGAAGCCGACTCTGTTACCAAGAGTCGTAAAACTTGTCTTTGCTGGCCGTGGGAAGCCAAGTCCCCTTGCACCTCTCCACCTTCTCATTCCCAGGATAGAAACGCAAGATCCAAACACCTGCAGAGCTGCATAAAATCAACTAGAGCCACAAAGCCCCACGCACACAAAACCTACCTAGCAGTGTGTGAATGTGTGTTTTATGTACTGTATGTGCACACAGCGGGATAATATTAATCAATGGCCTTTCAAAGAGAGGAAGGAGTAGAGGAATGATAGGACACGAGAGGAGAGAAATTGAAAGACGGAGGGCAGAAAACAAGCTGCCAAGAGGACCTAGTTTGGGTGTGCAAAAGAGCAAGATTTAAATCAACAATGTGACAATGCTGATTCCAAAACTACACACACACACACACACACACACACACAAACACCCGCGGAGTGAGTGAGTGAGTTTTCATAGCAGCGAGAGCACTGAGCTCACCCTCTGACAGGCCTAATGACCTCCTCCCTCTCCAAGAGGACCATCCATCACCAGGGATGAGCCAAGATGGCCGTCGTGACATCCAATCGCCTCCAGTCAATGTTTCCGCTCAGTGTCTCCTGTCCAAGGGAGGTTCTGCAACCCAGCCCAAGAGGAATAGTGGGATCAGAGTGGAAGTATTTCGGAAGTGTTTATTGTATCTTTTAAGTGTGTTGGCTGTGTTTTCATAGTTTGGCTGATCCTTTGGTCCACTTTTTGTGGTGATTCACATGTATGAGTTTGAGCTTGCATCTCTTGAGCAAGGCAGGATTTCAGTTTAGGATTGTTTAAGTTTAAAGGGTCAATCTGCAGTTGCTACATCCATGTTCGTGCTTAAATTAATGATAAATACCCATTGATTCTTTTAGAATCTAACTTATAAATGCTTCATGAGCTTAGTTCAACTGTCGCACCCCATCAGAACCAAAAATGTAAACTTGTTTCATTCCAATGTTTGTATACAAAATAAATGCAAACAAACATTTGATATTAAGGGATGGTCAGTCCTTGCATCCATAGCTCCTCCATAAAAACAAAATATCTCACTGATCCTCCCTCTTAGCAACCACTCAGACAAACCCTGCAGCTATTTGGGAAATGTGCGTTGGTTATCACCTTCTAATAACATTCAGTTGACATTTATGAAAGGCCTTATGATTTATTTATCCATGACATAATAAAACAATCAGCAATGCTGCTGAGATCTGGAACATAGTGTGTCCTAGACAACATGAAGTACACTGCACACACTGTGTCCTTATCACAACATATGCACAACATCTTCATTTACAGCTTAGCTCAACGCTACGGGCGACACTTTTTGACCAGACAGCATCAGATAGATATACTACACATACTGTACCTCAATTGTTTTGAGTTGTTTGGTTGTCTTTGTGGTTCATCAGTGCAAGGTCATAGAGTCAGTTGGTACATGTCATTTAGCTGAAGTATTTATTCTTTACAAATAACAGGCTAACTAGAGGTGTGCTGGCCTCTGCCCTCAGTACAGCCCTAGGTGTGCGTGCGTGCGTGCGTGTGCAATGCCGGAGGTGATGTTCACAAAGCTTTCTGAGTTCCTGGTTCCTCTTGCCAGTTGACATTTTACCCCCACTGTGGTTCTGGATATTAATTTGGTCATCAAGCTCTAGGTCAGATGTAACCGTGACAAAGCTTTGGTCAGTTTGAACATTCTGTGTCGTTGGAGATTTCATCTGTCATTCCTAATCCTCTCTGCCTCAAATCCAAGACGATACCAAAATCCTCTTCTTCCCTTAGCTATCTGTGTTATGGTTGGCTAATATTCCAATTTCTTGTTATCTATTCTGGTGGCTTGGTTGTGAACAGTTTCCCTTTGATGTAGATTGATGATTGGGATTATGATACTGTCTATTTATAAACTTCCAGTCATGTTAGACTGGAAATGCAGATAAGTCCCTGTTGTAGAACGGCCAAACTGTTGGGATTTGGACCAGGTTGTTAGGGGACTGAGCCAATGTTTGCTTGTTTTGGAGTTGGAGAAATGCAGCCAGACGTTTCCTAATGTTTCATACACTGGAAACCCCTCTCATTGGAGCCAGACCTAGAGCCAATCCCCCATTGTTTCATCAGAAATGTAGAGGGAGAAACAAAACAAATGCAGTCTTGATAGGAAACACACAGTTGGCAAAGGCTGAGTCTAGTCATCAAAGCATGGTTTCCCCTCATTTCTCCCCAACCTCTTTGTCTCTGGCGTCTGCTGGCAGTATGTGCAATTTTTTTTTCAAAAGCACGTTCCACAATTTGCATTTTACTCTTTAGTTTGCCCTTCGATATCTCGCTGCAGTTCGCTGAATGCACATGCTGTACAGTGAAGTAAAATGTCTGAGAATTCTGCTCTCAGACCACTTACTGTATATTTGCCACTCTCACCTTTGCTTTACTTCTCTCTGTTTTTGTGTTTATCTTCACGTGCTAATGAGGCAGACACTTTAAATCCTTCCCTAAACTCTCATACCAAACACAGTCCTGGCCAAAGGTCTCTCACCCAGTTAGCACTGCTGTTTACACTACCAGTAAACACCAATGAAACCAGTCTTCTGCCCCTGCACTGCGTTTTCTCTGTAGTCCAGCTTAGGTCTTTGTCTCTCTATGGTTTCTGTCCCTGTGTAACCTCTTTCTCTGAGCTCCTTGTGTAGGGCATGTGGTCTTGGGGGTTCAAACTCTGTTGATTTTGGCAGGATATGTCAACATATTTGGCAGCAGACTGTGTGTGTGTGTGTGTGTGTGTGTGTGTGTGTGTGTGTGTGTGTGTGTGTGTGTGTGTGTGTGTGTGTGTGTGTGTGTGTGTGTGTGTGTGTGTGTGTGTGTGTGTCTGTGTGTCTGTGTCTGTGTCTGTGTCTGTGTCTCTGTGTCTGTGTCTGTGTGTCTGTGTCTGTGTGTCTGTGTCTGTGTCTGTGTCTGTGTCTGTGTGTGTGTCTGTGTGTCTGTGTGTGTGTCTGTGTGTCTGTGTCTGTGTCTGTGTGTGTGTCTGTGTCTGTGTCTGTGTGTGTGTGTGTGTGTGTGCGCGCAATCGATTACTGAGATGTATCGTTGAACACATTAGGGCGGTATTATAAACACAATCCCTCGGTTTGTTAATTAGCTTAATTAGCTTTGAGCTAAACTACTTCTATGCTCGCTTCGAGGCAAATAACACTGAAACATGCATGAGAGCACCAGCTGTTCCGGGCAACTGTGTGATCATGCTCTCCGCAGCCGATATGAGTAAGACCTTTAAACAGGTCAACATTTCAACATTACCAGGACATGTACTGCAAGGATGCGCTGACCAACTGGCAAGTGTCTTCACTGACATTTTCAACCTCTCCCTGTCCGAGTCTGTAATACCAACTTGTTTTAAGCAGACCACCATAGTCCCTGTGCCCAAGAACACTAAGGTAACCTGCCTAAATGACTACTGACCCGTAGTACTCAAGTCTGTAGCCATGAAGTGCTTTGAAAGGCTGGTCATGGCTCACATCAACACCGTTATCCCTGAAGCCCTAGACCCCCACTCCAATTTGCATACAGCCCTAACAGATCCACAGATGATGCAATCTCTATTGCTCTCCACACTGCCCTTTCTCACCTGGACAAAAGGAACACCTATGTGAGAATGCAATTAATTTACTACAGCTCAGCGTTCAACACCATAGTGCCCTCAAAGCTCATCACTAAGCTAAAGACCGTGGGACTAAACACCTCCCTCTGCAACTGGATTCTGGACTTCCTGACGGGCCGCCTCAGGTGGTAAGGGTAGGTAACAACACATCCGCCATGCTGATCCTCAACAAAGTGGCCCCTCAGGAGTGCATGCTCAGTCCCCTCCTGTACTCCCTGTTCACTCATGACTGCACAGCCAGGCACGACTCCAACACCATCATTAAGTTTGCCGATGACACAACAGTGGTAGGCTTGATCACCGACAATGACGAGACAGCCTATAGGGAGGAGGTCAGAGACCTGCCCATCTGGTGCCAGGACAACAACCTCTCCCTCAACGTGATCAAGACAAAGGTGATGATCGTGGACTACAGGAAAAGGAGGACCGAGCACGCCCCCAATAACGGGGCTGTAGGGGAGCAGGTTGAGAGCTTCAAGCTCCTTGTTGTCCACATCACCAACAAACTAACATGGTCCAAGCACACCAAGACAGTGGTCCTCAGATCCTCAAAAGGTTCTACAGCTGCACCATCGAAAGCATCCTGACTGGTTGTGTCACTGCCTGGTATGGCAACTGCTCAGCCTCCGACCGCAAGGTACTACAGAGGGTAGTGCGTACGGCCCAGTACATCACTGGGGCCAAGCTTCCTACTATCCAGGACCTCTATACCAGGCTGTGTCAGAGGAAGGCCCTAAAAATTGTCAAAGACTTCACCCACCCTAGTCATAGACTGTTCTCTCTGCTACCACACGGCAAGCGGTACCGGAGCACCAAGTCTAGGTCCAAGAGGCTTCTAAACAGCTTCTACCCCCAAGCCATGAGCCTCCTGAACATCTAATCAAATGGCTACCCAGACTATTTGCATTGCCCTCCCCCCACACCCTATTTCATTCCGCTGCTACTCTCTGTTATTGTCTAAGCATAGTCACTTTAATAACTCTACCTAAATGTACATATTACCTCAATTACCTCGACTAACTGGTGCCCTCGCACATTGACTCTGTACCGGTCATCCCCATGTACAGTATATAGTCTCACTATTGTTATTTTACTGCTGCTCTTAAATTACTTGTTCCTTTTATTTCTTATTCTTATTCATATTTTTTAACTGCATTGTTGCTTAGGGGCTCGTAAGTAAGCATTTCACTGTAAGGTCTACTGTAAGGTCTGTTGTTTTCGGTGCATGTGACTAATACAATTTGATTTGTTTCCATTGTCTATGTAATCAAAACCAGTCTTATGACTATTATTGGTCCAATTCAAAGCAGCCTCTGTCTGTGTGTGTAGAGTAAGAGGAAAGGCATTCATTGTGCCCAATGTGTGTGTGTGTGCCCTCCATTCCGACCTTACTGAACACTCTCCTCTCCCACAGTGAGACGTCAGAACATGAAGGTGAGGATCAATGCTACAGGCGACACCATCGTGATGAAGTTTGTACGTCCGAACGCTGACACCAAGCTGGAGGGCTACATCCTGGGCTACGGCAGCAGCATGTTCTCTAAACAGTTCATCCAACTCCCAGAGAACGGACTGCCCTACGAGACAGAGATCGGTGAGGCGTGTGTGTTTTGTGTGTTATGTATGACTGCATGATCATTCCCCATGGCATTGACACCATAATCAAAATGTGAATGATGCCATGTAGGTTTTCCAAAGGAATACAAAGATTTGAGCCTTTGAGGCTTACAGACCAGAAACTATAGAGTGGTCTCGCACACATCTCGCACACATGTGTGTTATGTTGACGTTTTAGTCATGGTTTGATTAATGTCATCACCGACAGAGAACACATCTGTGCAGACTCCAACACCCCTCCAAAACACACACACCTACACACCAGTGGAGGCTGCTGTGGGGAGGACGGCTCGGAATAATGGCTGGAACAGAGCAAATGGAATGCCATGTGTTTGATGTATTTGATACCATTCCACCTATTCCACTCCAGCCATTACCACGAGCCCGTCCTCTCAAATGAAGGTGCCAGCAACCTCCTGTGTTACACACGTGTAGATGCACACACACACACACCTCACTCTCAGTGTGATGTCAAAGACAGCCTGCCCTATTCATTTCTGGAATGTTCGGTCAGGTCACATTTGAGAATGTCATAACTCAACCCCATTGAGGGCCTCCTGAAACACGATCAAATTCAGAGACAATAATTAACAATCTTCTGTGATCAAGGCTATTCCCTGACTCTATTCCAGATGCCGAGCCCAAGTACCTGATCGCTGTCCAGCCCATCCCAGTCAATGATGTGAAGAAACAGTGCACAGGTACCGCACATGCACCAACTTCAAGTGTTACCAGTAATAATATGATAAATTACATTGACTCTTTTCTAATTTATGCCCATTCCTTTCAATCTGACGAGGTTTACCTTTGAACTGACCCCTGTGACTCCACAGGCAACGTGAACCTGGAGAAGCCCCTCCACCTGGTGATTGGGTCCGTGACCCCCACCTCCGTGCTGCTGTCCTGGGGAACCTTCCTCAAGACGCCTTACGAGGGGAACATCATGAACGACTGCCTGGAGGACGGGTGAGTTAGCGCATGCACACACATGCACGCTCAGCAGAGTGAGCCAGTACAGGTACACAGCCCACATCCCAACCTACCTACAGAGGTTCCGGTGCTGGTTCGTCATGCTCTGAGTCACACCACAGTAAGAAGATTATTTTCACAGCTTGAGAAAAACAAAGTTGATTTCACTCAAACTCACCCTCATATTATATACAACAGACAGCTTTAAACATGTGGTCGAACTCCAACACATCGTCTGCCAGTCTTTCTGGTTACTGAGTGGAGGTGGAAAGCAGTGGGCGAGGGCACAGGTGTTTAGTAGTGGTTGGAGTGATCCTCATCCTACACATCAACTCATTGACACATTCTTCTCTACTTCTCTAAACTTCCCCTGGAAAAGACATTGGAAAGCTTGACCTCACCCTACTCTGCTCCCAGTCCCTGCTGGCTTTTTAAACTCTCTAATGTCAGTTATGGCTGTCACTGCCCTGTGCCCCTGGCCTGCACAACACTTCTCAACCAGGATACCAGAACTTACAGCTTTGCTTTCATGGCAGTCACTGACACAAAATGGTGGACAGACTCTCACAGTTTCATAACAAGCCATTGTTTTAACTTACAAATCAATCCTAGGAAACTGTGCCATCATAATGCTTTAATATCCATGTTACCACACAATTTCTGACATTTCTATTCAATTCTATGTTTGTTGACACTTGTCACTGCAGCATACACAATGTTCTAATACTACTGATGAAAATGTGTGATAATGAACAATGTTGTGTTCTATCTGGGTTGACCCAGGAATTACACGGTGCGCTACCGTGAGAGGAACCGGAAGTGGACCTACCAGACATGCCCCGCAAGCGACACGGTCATTGACAGCCTTAAGTCCAACACGGCCTATGAGTTTGGTGTCCGACCCAACAACAAGGAACGCAGCGGAGTGTGGAGCAAGCCAGTCATCCACAACACCAACATGAGTGGTACGTCTCCTAAACCCTTCCCCTCTTTCCTTCCATAGTTCAAATCATTCCCCCTTTAAATGCCCAAATTTGGTGCAGCATTGACTCTGTCAGCATCTCACACAGATCACATGTTTTATATTTACTGTATATTCCTTATGGTCCAATGCTAGTAACATATATTCTATTAGTTCCAGTTATTCATTAGTATTGTGTTGTGTTTTCCAGGGAAGGCCGTGCAGAAACCCTACAAACAAAGGACCCCTCTGAAGCCTGTAGTAAGTACTGCACTCATTGCTCTTTTACTGTGCTCTAGTGATTATGTAGTGTGCTCTAGTATGCAGTGTTTTAGTATGTAGTGTGCTCTAGTATGTAATGTGCTCTAGTGTGTAGTGTGCTCTAGTGTGTAGTGTGCTCTAGTATGTAATGTGCTCTAGTGTGTAGTGTGCTCTAGTGATTATGTACTGTGCTCTAGTGATTATGTAGTGTGCTCTAGTATGCAGTGTTTTAGTATGTAGTGTGCTCTAGTGTGTAGTGTGCTCTAGTATGTAGTGTGCTCTAGTGTGTAGTGTGCTCTAGTATGTAATGTGCTCTAGTGTGTAGTGTGCTCTAGTATGTAATGTGCTCTAGTGTGTAGTGTTTTAGTATGTAGTGTGCTCTAGTGTGTAGTGTTTTAGTATGTAGTGTGCTCTAGTGTGTAGTGTGCTCTAGTGTGTAGTGTGCTCTAGTATGTAATTTGTGTAGTGTGCTCAAATATGTAATGTGCTCTAGTGTGTAGTGTTTTAGTATGTAGTGTGCTCTAGTATGTAATGTGCTCTAGTGTGTACTGTGCTCTAGTTTGCAATGTACT
Source organism: Salvelinus namaycush (assembly GCF_016432855.1). NCBI lineage: Eukaryota > Metazoa > Chordata > Actinopteri > Salmoniformes > Salmonidae > Salvelinus > Salvelinus namaycush. The sequence goes on from NC_052325.1 coordinate 16,151,058, forward strand.
CTAGTATGTAATGTGCTCTAGTGTGTACTGTGCTCTAGTATGCAATGTGCTCTAGTATGTAATGTGCTCTAGTGTGTAATGTGCTCTAATGTGTAGTGTTTTAGTATGCACTGTGCTCTAGTATGTAATGTGTTCTAGTGTGGAATGAGCTCTAGTGTGTAATGTGCTCTGGTGTGTAGTGTTCTAGTATGTAATGTGCTCTAGTGTGTAATGTGCTCTAGTGTGTAATGTGCTCTGGTGTGTAGTGTTTTAGTATGTAGTGTGCTCTAGTGTGTAATGTGCTCTAGTGTGTAATGTGCTCTGGTGTGTAGTGTTTTAGTATGTAGTGTGCTCTAGTGTGTAGTGTGCTCTAGTGTGTAATGTGCTGTAGTGTGTAGTGTGCTCTAGTGTGTAGTATGCTCCAGTGTGTAATGTGCTCTAGTGTGTAGTGTGCCCTAGTATGTAATGTGCTCTAGTATGTAGTGTGCCCTAGTATGTAATGTGCTCTAGTATGTAGTGTGCCCTAGTATGTAATGTTCTCTAGTGTGTAGTGTGCCCTAGTATGTAATGTGCTCTAGTATGTAGTGTGCCCTAGTATGTAATGTGCTCTAGTGTGTAGTGTGCCCTAGTATGCAATGTGCTCTAGTATGTAGTGTGCTCTAGTGTGTAATGTGCTCTAGTGTGTAATGTGCTCTAGTGTGTAGTGTGCTATAGTGTGTAGTATGCTCTAGTGTGTAATGTGCTCTAGTGTGTAATGAGCTATAGTATGCAGTGTGCCCTAATATGTAATGTGCTCTAGTGTGTAATGTGCTCTAGTGTGTAGTGTTTTAGTATGTACTGTGCTCTAGCATGTAATGTGCTCTAGTTTGTAATGTGCTCTAGTGTGTAGTGTGCCCTAGTATGTAATGTGCTCTAGTGTGTAATGTGCTCTAGTGTGTAATGTGCTCTAGTGTGTAGTGTGCTCTAGTATGTAATCTGCTCTAGTGTGTAATGTGCTCTAGTATGCAATGAGCTCTAGTATGCAATGAGCTCTAGTTTGTGTTGTGTTCTAGTGATTATGTAGTGTGCCCTAGTATGCAGTGTGCACTAATATGTAGTGTGCTCTAGTATGTAGGGTGTGCTAGTATGTAGGGTGCTCCAGTATGTAGTGTGATCTAGTGTGCGCTAGTATGTACTGTAGTGTGCTCTAGTATGTAGTGTGCTCTGTTATGTAGTATGCTCTAGTGTGTAGTGAGCCCTAGTTTGTAGTGTGCTCTAGTATGTAATGTGATCTAGTGTGCGCTAGTATGTACTGTAGTGTACTCTGTTATGTAGTGTGCTCTGGTGTGTAGTGTGCTCTAGTGTGTAATGTGCTCTAGTGTGTAGTGTGCTCTGGTGTGTAGTGTGCTCTAGTGTGTAGTGTGCTCTAGTGTGTAGTGTGCTCTAGTATGTAGGGAGCTCTAGTATGTGGTGTGCTCTAGTGATTATGTATTGTGCCCTAGTATGCAGTGTGCCCTAGTATGTAGGGTGCTCTAGTATGTGGTGTTCTCTAGTGATTATGTAGTGTGCGCTAGTATGTAGTGTGCCCTAGTATGTAGGGTGCTCCAGTATGTAGTGTGCTCTAATGTGTATTGTGCTCTAGTGTGTAGTGTGCTATAGTGTGTAGTGTGCTCTAGTGTGTAATGTGCTCTAGTGTGTAATGAGCTATAGTATGCAGTGTGCCCTAATATGTAGTGTGCTCTAGTGTGTAATGTGCTCTAGTGTGTAATGTGCTCTGGTGTGTAGTATGCTCCAGTGTGTAATGTGCTCTAGTGTGTAGTGTGCCCTAGTATGTAATGTGCTGTAGTGTGTAGTGTGCTCTAGTGTGTAGTATGCTCCAGTGTGTAATGTGCTCTAGTGTGTAGTGTGCCCTAGTATGTAATGTGCTCTAGTGTGTAGTGTTTTAGTATGTAGTGTGCTCTACTGTGTAGTGTGCTCTAGTATGTAATGTGCTCTGGTGTGTAGTGTGCTCTAGTATGTAGTGTGCTCTAGTGTGTAATGTGCTCTAGTGTGTAATGTGCTCTAGTGTGTAGTGTGCAATAGTTAGTAGTATGCTCTAGTGTGTAATGTGCTCTAGTGTGTAATGAGCTGTAGTGTGTAGTGTGCTCTAGTGTGTAGTATGCTCCAGTGTGTAATGTGCTCTCGTGTGTAGTGTGCTATAGTGTGTAGTGTGCTCTAGTGTGTAATGTGCTCTAATGTGTAGGGTGCTCTAGTATGTAGTGTGCTCTAGTGTGTAATGTGCTCTAGTGTGTGGTGTACTATAGTGTGTAGTATGCTCTAGTGTGTAATGTGCTCTAGTGTGTAATGTGCTCTAGTGTGTAGTGTTTTAGTATGTACTGTGCTCTAGCATGTAATGTGCTCTAGTATGTAATGTGCTCTAGTGTGTAGTGTGCCCTAGTATGTAATGTGCTCTAGTGTGTAATGTGCTCTAGTGTGTAATGTGCTCTAGTGTGTAGTGTGCTCTAGTATGTAGTGTGCTCTAATGTGTAGTGTGCTCTAGTATGTAGTGTGCTCTAGTATGTAATGTGCTCTAGTGTGTAGTGTGCTCTAGTGATTATGTACTGTGCTCTAGTGATTATGTAGTGTGCTCTAGTATGCAGTGTTTTAGTATGTAGTGTGCTCTAGTGTGTAGTGTGCTCTAGTATGTAGTGTGCTCTAGTGTGTAGTGTGCTCTAGTATGTAATGTGCTCTAGTGTGTAGTGTGCTCTAGTATGTAATGTGCTCTAGTGTGTAGTGTTTTAGTATGTAGTGTGCTCTAGTGTGTAGTGTTTTAGTATGTAGTGTGCTCTAGTGTGTAGTGTGCTCTAGTGTGTAGTGTGCTCTAGTATGTAATTTGTGTAGTGTGCTCAAATATGTAATGTGCTCTAGTGTGTAGTGTTTTAGTATGTAGTGTGCTCTAGTATGTAATGTGCTCTAGTGTGTACTGTGCTCTAGTATGCAATGTACTCTAGTATGTAATGTGCTCTAGTGTGTACTGTGCTCTAGTATGCAATGTGCTCTAGTGTGTAATGTGCTCTAATGTGTAGTGTTTTAGTATGCACTGTGCTCTAGTATGTAATGTGTTCTAGTGTGGAATGAGCTCTAGTGTGTAATGTGCTCTGGTGTGTAGTGTTCTAGTATGTAATGTGCTCTAGTGTGTAATGTGCTCTAGTGTGTAATGTGCTCTGGTGTGTAGTGTTTTAGTATGTAGTGTGCTCTAGTGTGTAATGTGCTCTAGTGTGTAATGTGCTCTGGTGTGTAGTGTTTTAGTATGTAGTGTGCTCTAGTGTGTAGTGTGCTCTAGTGTGTAATGTGCTGTAGTGTGTAGTGTGCTCTAGTGTGTAGTATGCTCCAGTGTGTAATGTGCTCTAGTGTGTAGTGTGCCCTAGTATGTAATGTGCTCTAGTATGTAGTGTGCCCTAGTATGTAATGTGCTCTAGTATGTAGTGTGCCCTAGTATGTAATGTTCTCTAGTGTGTAGTGTGCCCTAGTATGTAATGTGCTCTAGTATGTAGTGTGCCCTAGTATGTAATGTGCTCTAGTGTGTAGTGTGCCCTAGTATGCAATGTGCTCTAGTATGTAGTGTGCTCTAGTCTGTAATGTGCTCTAGTGTGTAATGTGCTCTAGTGTGTAGTGTGCTATAGTGTGTAGTATGCTCTAGTGTGTAATGTGCTCTAGTGTGTAATGAGCTATAGTATGCAGTGTGCCCTAATATGTAGTGTGCTCTAGTATGTAATGTGCTCTAGTGTGTAATGTGCTCTAGTGTGTAGTGTTTTAGTATGTACTGTGCTCTAGCATGTAATGTGCTCTAGTTTGTAATGTGCTCTAGTGTGTAGTGTGCCCTAGTATGTAATGTGCTCTAGTGTGTAATGTGCTCTAGTGTGTAATGTGCTCTAGTGTGTAGCGTGCTCTAGTATGTAATCTGCTCTAGTGTGTAATGTGCTCTAGTATGCAATGAGCTCTAGTATGCAATGAGCTCTAGTTTGTGTTGTGTTCTAGTGATTATGTAGTGTGCCCTAGTATGCAGTGTGCACTAATATGTAGTGTGCTCTAGTATGTAGGGTGTGCTAGTATGTAGGGTGCTCCAGTATGTAGTGTGATCTAGTGTGCGCTAGTATGTACTGTAGTGTGCTCTAGTATGTAGTGTGCTCTGTTATGTAGTGTGCTCTAGTGTGTAGTGAGCCCTAGTTTGTAGTGTGCTCTA